>NC_084614.1:51664889-51899889 GCF_033978795.1 Nerophis ophidion
GATTGAGGAGGTCTTCGAAGTATTCCTTCCACCTATCCACAACATCCGCAGTTGAGGTCAGCAGAACACCATCCGCACCATACACTGTGTTGATAGTGCACTGCTTCCCCTTCCTGAGGCTGCGGACGGTGGTCCAGAATCGCTTCGAAGCCGTCCGGAAGTCGTTTTCCATGGCTTCCCCGAACTCCTCCCATGTCCGAGTTTTTGCCTCCGCGACCGCTGAAGCTGCACACCACTTGGCCTGTCGGTACCTGTCCACTGCCTCCGGAGTCCTATGAGCCAAAAGGACCCGATAGGACTCCTTCTTCAGCTTGACGGCATCCCTCACCGCTGGTGTCCACCAAGGGGTTTTAGGATTGCCGCCCCGACAGGCACCAACTACCTTGCGGCCACAGCTCCGATCAGCCGCCTCGACAATAGAGGTGCGGAACTATGGTCCGCTCGGACTCAATGTCCAGCACCTCCCTCGTGACATGTGCAAAGTTCCTCCAGAGGTGGGAATTTAAACTTTCTCTGACAGGAGACTCTGCCAGACATTCCCAGCAGACCCTCACAATGCGTTTGGACCTCCCAGGTCTGTCCGGCATCCTCCCCCACCATCGCAGCCAACTCACCACCAGGTGGTGATCGGTAGAAAGCTCCGCCCCTCTCTTCACCCGAGTGTCCAAAACATAAGGCCGCAAATCCGATGACACAAATACAAAGTCGATCATGGAACTGCGGCCTAGGGTGTCCTGGTGCCAAGTGCACATATGGACACCCTTATGTTTGAACATGGTGTTTGTTATGGACAAACTGTGACGAGTACAAAAGTCAAATAACAAAACACCACTCGGGTTCAGATCCGGGCGGCCATTCTTCCCAATCACGCCTCTCCAGGTTTCACTGTCGTTGCCAACGTGAGCGTTGAAGTCTCCCAGTAGGACAAGGGAATCACCCGGGGGAGCACTTTCCAGTACTCCCTCGAATGTTCCCAAAAAGGGTGGGTACTCTGAACTGCTGTTTGGTGCGTAAGCACAAACAACAGTCAGGACCCGTCCCCCCACCCGAAGGCGGAGGGAGGCTACCCTTTCGTCCACCGGGTTGAACTCCAACGTGCAGGCTTTGAGCCGGGGGGCAACAAGAATTGCCACCCCAGCCCGTCGCCTCTCACTGTCGGCAACGCCAGAGTGAAACAGGGTCCAGTCCCTCTCGAGAGAAGTGGTTCCAGAGCCCTTGCTGTGCGTCGAAGTGAGTCCGACTATATCCAGCCGGAACTTCTCCACTTCGCGCACTAGCTCAGGGTCTTTCCCCTACAGTGAGGTGACGTTCCACGTCCCAAGAGCTAGCTTCTGTAGCCGAGGATCGGACCGCCAAGTGCCCTGCCTTCGGCTGCCGCCCAGCTCACATTGCACCCGACCTCTATGGCCCCTGCTATGGGTGGTGAGCCCATTGGCGGGGTGACCCACGTTGCCTCTTCGGGCTGTGCCCGGCCGGGCCCCATGGGAACAGGCCCGGCCACCAGGCGCTCGCCATCGTGCCCCACCTCCGGGCCTGGCTCCAGAGGGGGGCCCCGGTGACCCGCGTCCGGGCGAGGGAAATCTGGGTCCATGCTTTTTCTTCTTCATAAAGGTCTTCGAGCACTAGGCCACTGAGCAGGTTAGAAAGAAAATGTATATATATATATATATATATATATATATATATATATATATAGAGAGAGAGAGAGAGAGAGAGAGAGAGAGAGAGAGAGAGAGAGAGAGAGAGAGAGAGAGAGAGAGTCTTCAAAGTGTGCTTTTTTAATATAAAATGGGGACCTTTGTTGAGGTTACAACCAATTATTCATGTCTACATTGTTTCTTATGGGAAACTTTACTATAAGAACATTTCGATTCAGGAACCATTGTTTAAAAAGGTTCCAGTGTATTGCATGTAGGAAAAATCGTGAATATTCAAACTGAATAAATCCCAATATAATAACATTTATGAGAAGTACATGTGTAAAAAGTTGATATTGTTAAATACAAAATATGTAATTAGATGAGAGTCCAAACCAGAGTTTTTTAAACTCTAACACTGTGACCAAAGACCCTAAGAAGTTTAACAGCAAATACTGTACCTGGCAAACTGCTCCTGTCTGTGCCATACACCTGGACAGGTGATAAGTTCTCAGTTTTGGGAATGAGAAGAGCTGTGCTGCTGTGAGCAGCGTCATCAGGTAGCAGGGCAGAGCCTTTGGGTGATCTTCTCTGTGTTTCACCAAGACGCCATGCAGAAGGTTTTAACACAGGAAACTCAGCATGCCAACGGTTTCCATGCTGTAGTTGAGATAAAATGGAGGGAGCCTGAGGGAGGAAGCTGGTCTGATCCAGTTATTTAGCCAGTCTACCATGGCTTGAGGCAGACTTAACATATATATATACAGCGGAGCAAAAAAGTATTTAGTCAGCCAACGATTGTGCAAGTTCTCCCACTTAAAATGATGACAGAGGTCTGTAATTTTCATCATAGGTACACTTCAACTGTGAGAGAAAGAATGTGAAAAAAAATCCAGGAATTCACAATGTAGGAATTTTAAAGTATTTATTTGTAAATTATGGTGGAAAATAAGTATTTGGTCAAACATTCAAAGCTCTCACTGATGGAAGGAGGTTTTGGCTCAAAATCTCACGATACATGGCCCCATTTATATTTATATATATATATATATATATATATATATATATATATATATATATATATATATATATGATAACAGCAGGATGTTTCCGCGTAACAGAGGAGTCACTGTGTGACAATATTCAACAGTCTTATTCTTTTATCTCTGATTTTTAACATAGCACTATGAGTTTGTCTGTGTCTAATGTTTTTGGACACAATGTTTTAGCTGTAATAAGCGTCACAGATTCTGCTGTATGTTCCTCTGTTAAGGAATACTTTAAACGTGTATGTTTTTCAGCTTTAATCAAAGCACTATGATTTTGTCTGTGTCTAATGTTTTTGGATACAATGTTTCAGCTGTAATAAGCGTCAAAGATTCTGCTGTATGTTCCTCTGTTAAGGAATCCTTTAAACATGCGTATGTTGTTCAGCTTTAATGAAAGGAACTCCTCAAAAACGCCGTAGAAAAGTGTAAAAGCTAAACACAAAATACAAACACAATATGAATGGTAGAATGCTATTATGACAGACCACCTCAAAATCTGAATAGAAATCTACAATGTTTTACATTAATAAAAAAAACGTGTTTTTTTTATATATTGTTTTTCAAATCACCTGACATGTATACTGTGAATAAGAACATAACTGTTCCGTTTTTTTTTTAACATAATTTTTGTATATACATTTTACAGGTTATATATATTTTATTATTGAATGTATCAAATGGGATGAATATGTAATGGACCACAATGGAAACAAGCTTTTTTGGCTTTTTGTGCAATCCATTTGCCCTTTTAAAGCATTACATGGATTCAATTCTTTAAGATGTCAATTAACTTCTCAATCAATCAATCAAACTTGAAAATAGAAAATGTGGGATTATTAATATCAACTATGAATGATAAAACACTGATAATTAAGAACATGAACATCTCTCCTCTTTACTTCCCGAGATGATCGTCTCAAGATCGATATTTTACAGTAAAGTGAAATGCTACAAATATGCAACAAACATGGCTAAACAAGAAATCAAAGGACAAAAACACACTCACAGATCCACATAATAGAATGTATATACTATCACTTTTGTGCAAAACAGAACTTTGTTGTAAAAATCTGCTTCTGTGTCCCTCCCTGAAACTCACGTCTTAAGCTAGCTGCCATAAACAAACCCGCCTCACTCTGCTTCTTGCCTCGTCTGCTTTGTTCTGACGTAGATTACAGTTATAACGCATATATCGCTGAAAAGCGCAGATTCTAATTTTGTTGCCAAAAAATTTTCGTCATAGTTATCATCAACAACCTTTTTTTTCTGACTAAAACGAGACAATAACTAAATAAAAAATTATTTACGTGGACTAAGACGATGACGAGGTGTATTGACATATTCGTCAACGAATAAAAACGAGACGAAAATGTCTGCTAGAGACAAGATCCAATCGGAACTCATTTCGTTAGGAAGAGGCGGGAGGAGTTGGGAAGAGAACCAATCAGAGCGACGTGGTAAGGAAGTTACGTAAACGTAGTTTGCGTTTGAATGCGCTGCAGAAGACAACATGTCAACGCCGGGGAGAAAGAGGAAAGAGGACATATGGGGAAATTTTATATTTGACGTCAAAGATAACAAGACGCAGTGTAAGAAATGCAGCGCGAGGATTATGGGGAAAAACACAACAAACTTGAAGCGACATTTACAGTCGAATCACCCCGAAATCCACACACAGGTAAGCATTTTCCACAACATACAACCCACTCGACGTTATCCCGTTTATTACACGTCTTACACGTGAAATACTAAATTTGAGACATGATTTTCATCAAAATACGACTTGTATCGGTGATTTTTCCACTGTTTTGCTTTGACTTTCAGAAATTGAAGGGAAAGTTTACATATTACCCTTTAGTCGACTAAATCCACTGTAGTTTTCGTCGACTATAATCTTGTGATATTTCGTCAACTAAAACTAGACTAAAACAAAAAAAATTTAAATAACTAAATTATGACTGAAACTAAATTACATTTCAGTCAAAAGACTGTGACTAAAACTAAATAAAATGTTGCTGTCAAAATTAACACTTTGGAAGTGGGAGGAAGCCGGAGTACCCGGAGGGAACCCACGCATTCACGGGGAGGACATGCAAAGACATGCACCTGGGGATAGGTTGATTGGAAACACTAAATTGGCCCTAGTGTGTGAATGTGAGTGTGAATGTTGTCTGTCTTTCTGTGTTGGCCCTGGGATGAGGTAGCGACTTGTCCAGGGTGTACCCCGCCTTCCGCACGATTGTAGCTGAGATAGGCGCCAGCGCCCCCCGCGACCCCGAAAGGGAATAAGCGGTAGAAAATGGATGGATGGATGGAAATTCACACTGATTCTAACCATTGAAATAGTCCATATAAGGGCTGACACTAATACTAATAACCAACATATCTCGGCATTAAGTTGGACAGGGTACTCACGTTTCACCGACAACTGGAGTCACTGCCCAAAAAGCTAACAACCCGCGTTCGGCTTTTGAGACGACTGACTGGATCTAGCTGGGGTGCTGGCGGTGTTATACTTCGTACAGCCACCCTTGCCATGGTCCATTCTGCCGCTGAGTACTGCGTTGTAGTGTTACATTCATGTCATAAATAAGCCAATTAGCGACACATTGCGTTTGGTGACTGGATGCTTGCGTCCCACACCAACGGACAATATTTCCATCTTAGCAGGTATTCAACCATCTGAGCTTTGTTGCAAGAGAGCCACACTGTCTCTTGCAAGCCGAGCACTAGAGTCTGGGCACCTTCTTCACGACCGGCTTCTGTCTCCTCCACTTAAAGGACACCGGCAGCTTAAATTGAGACACCCATTTGTCCCTTCTGCATCGGAATTGCTAAATGACTTTAATCAGTCAAACAGCAATGTGGCAAATTGGGCGGACTACAAATGGAACATGGAATGGCGGGAAAACTCTTCCAGACTCCATGATTACATCTCTGTGGCCAGTACATCACCACCGGGTATATGCTTTCTCAGGCCTGCTTGGGTAAGGCTTAATCGCCTTTGTACTGCCGTCGGCCTCTTCCGCTCAACTATGTTCAAATAGGGTATAGCTTCATCTGCGGCATGTGAGTGTGGTGCAGAGGAGCAGACTGCAGACCACATGATAACATCCTGTCCCATATACCGCCATCCTAATTGGAATCGTGGTCTGGCAGCTGTGGACGAGAGCTTGGTCAGTTGGCTGTTAAACACTTGCCCAGCTGTATAGTGGTTACACCTCTAATCAACATCTTTATCCAAACGAAGAAGAAGAAGCAGCAGCAGTATATATTTGGTTTGAATCCTAATTTTTCCAAAAATAGTCGTCTTTGTTGTATGTTACCACGTCTGCCATGATTGGAAAGCACACTTGTGTTTAATTCCGGAAGTAGGAACACAATCGTTGCCAGAAGTCAGACGTGCGCTGCTATGGAAACAGAAATCAATGCGTGGAACAAATCAGACGCGGAAATAATTAAAATGATCAAAATACCGTAAATATTGTATATATTATATAATATTATGAACGTGTCTGTTACTAAATTATAAATATATTTGCAATGTGTATAAACAGTATATAAAACGTTGCTGGAGGGTTTTGAAGTTGTTTTAGAGGGCTTTGAAGGCTACAACGGTGACTCCCATTTGCCATATTTTTCAAGCCTTTTTTTATCATCTTTAAAATCTTTTTTTTTTTTTAAAGACGTGTGTGTTGGGGCGGCATGGCATAGTGGGTAGAGCGGCCGGCCAGAAACCTGAGGGTTGCAGGTTCGCTTCCCACCTATTGACATCCAAAAATAGCTGCCGTTGTGTCCTTGGGAAGGACACTTCACCCTTTGCCCCCGGTGCCGCTTACACTGGTGAATGAATAATGAATGAATGACAGGTGGTGGTCGGAGGGGCCGTAGGCGCAAACTGGCAGCCACGCTTCCGTCATTCTACCCCAGGGCAGCTGTGGCTACTGATGTAGCTTACCACCACCAGGTGTGAATGAATGATGAGTCCCACTTCTCTGTGAGCGCTTTGAGTGTTTAGAAAAGCGCGATATAAATCTAAGTTATTATTATTATTATTGTTGTCTCTCATAACGATTATGAATGATAGGCAAAATTCCTAAAAAGTGCAGTTCCCATTTAACATACAACTCGAGGGCCAGTTGCCCAGGTCTGCTATAAACTGAATGCAAATAATTTCAAGCGGAACTGAACTCATACTGAACAAAGGATCCATTTCTGAATAAATTACTGATTGCGTTACTGCTTACCAAAGAACTGGGAGATGATGACCTCCGACCTTTGACTGCTACATGGCTGCTTTGTAAACCCACAGGTGATTTCCCTGAAAGCACAAATCAACAGTTTAGTCATGTGGTGTGCCGGCGAACAAACACGAGCTGAAGGGCACCTGTGGACAGCAGCTTAGCCAGGCAGCTAGTGGGTGCCAGCGGGTGGTATGAAAGACCTCCAGGATGACCAACTGTCCTCAGTCCTGCTCTCTTTTGCTTGTGCTTCCAGCTCATTTCTGTGGTCGCCATTTGTTCTGATGCTGAAAAGCAGCTGGGTGCAACAGCAGACGGCTGGACAGTATGGACCGGACCTGACATGACGGACGGGTAGCTGATAGACTGGCACGGAAGCTGCGGGTATGTGTGCTCCGGATGAGGGTAGCTGTGGGCATGCTGAGTGCTCTCCATGGTGGAGGCGGTGTGAGTAATGACAGTCGGGGTCACGTTGGAGGCTGCTGGGTGATAGCCCATCTTGTGGCAGGGAAGTGGGCAGAAAAAAGGGATTGTTGTGGAGACCACATGATCAACACTGGTAGTCTGCTCTGAAACCAAAGGATCAGCGTGTGAAGACTCTCCATACGTCCCATATGAAGACAAACTGGATGAGTGGAATTTGTTGATGTCCTGACTAAATCTGCTCGTCGCGCTTTGAGGAGAAAATGATGAAAATTGGACCGGATCAGCCTGCCAAGGACAACAACACATACAAGTACTGCGAGTAAAGATTAGTACTGCTAGTACAGACTAAGATATAACATACTAGTACATATAGATAGAACATACTAGTACTGTGATTACATACGAGATAGATAGATAGATAGATAGATAGATAGATAGATAGATAGATAGATAGATAGATAGATAGATATTACCTGAGTAGATTGGGTGTCAATGAGCAGCTGAGAGGTGTGTATGGGAGGGACAAATGAACTTTCAAAAAAGCCTGAGTCAGCAAAAGCTGTCGTCTGCTCGTATGTTGGGCCAAGATAGTTCATAAAGATGTCTGTAAAAACAAACATATATTCAAATTGTTATTTTAGCACTTATTATTCTAACCACTTACATATTAATAATGCTTTTGAACCTTACTGTGATGGATGCTGTTTGTGCTTTATATTGCCATCTGTCATCTTACTTGATATTCAATTATCCACAACATATTTGCAGCATTCAGGCATTCGGCATAGGTTCCAGCGCCCCCCGCAACCCCAAAAGGGACAAGCAGTTAAAAAATGGATGGATGGATAGATATCTACATTTCAGCACTAACACTTATTGAGGAGCCAAGTAAAAGTCAAATTATTAGTGATCTTGAAATCATTAATAATAATAATTACACACAACATATTTCATAACAGTGTGAATCCAATAAAACAAAAAAAATCAAACACTAACTTATTAAGGTGTACTGTATAATTATTATTTGACAGGTTAAGCTTTGTGACAAAAAAATGTGAATTGAATTCTGTCAATGGAATGTACAACAAGCAGGAATATTGTTTTTTTCCTTGAACAATTATTATCTGAACAACTGTCACTTGTTACGGCTCAAGCACCTGCTGCCACACGCTCATGGGCACACGCTCCTCTGAGCGTGTGCCCACGAGCGTACCTCTACTGCTGCGGCCGCGCCGCTGCAATCTACCGACCTGCCGCTGATGAGCGCTCGACGTCTGACTTAAAACAGCGTGTGCTGCGTTCCAGTGCCAGAATGTATCTACTTGTATAGTTCAGTAAGCCCACGTCTCTAGCTCCTTTTCATTTGCCTACTCTCTCTCTGTGTTTCCCCTCCTCATTGCTCTCTGTGTTTTGTCCAGTGTTTTCATCCTGCAGCTCCTCTTCGTTCCCTGGATTTGAGCTGTGTCTCGTCTCCCCAGATTCCCTCTGGTCTTCTTGCTGCCTTCCCAGATCTCGACATCTCGCCTGGACATGGACTCTGACGCCTCGCTCCTGCCCTTGACCTCTTGCGTGCCCACGGACCTCCGAGGCTACTTTGCCCCTTATGAACTTCCGTATCTCTCACAACACGCACCTTCAACAATGTATGGTAATACCCACCAGTTGAACGCATCACCTAGTCAAAAACCACGTATTTGTTTTACTTACAAACGTCATTCACTTGTGCTAATAAATACGCCTAAGGCTAAAAGACGTCTCTGCCTTTACAGTACGTTCGGGCCATTTCAGAACAAGACGGCAGTGGCAGAGTGAGATCCACGTTCCCTTCCCGACCCCCCACAACCCCTGAATTCTTGGCTATGCACACGGTACTCCAGCAGCACAGAGAGCATTTTTGGACACTGGAGAACAAGCTTGAGGCTGCCTTCACCAACCTACTGGCTAGAATGAACACTATTATCCCGAGCATACCGTCTTCCCCTGCCCGGACCGGGTTTTTTGGTGGCAGCCGCTCCCTGTAAACCCCTCATGTCTGGGAAGCGAAGATTGCCAACCCCAGACGCTTTGAGGGGGACTTTCAACTTAGATTTTTAGTCCAATGTGAGCTAATTTTCAAACACCAGCTTTCTTGTTACGCATCTGATGCAGCCAAGAATGCATTGTTTTGTCACTCCTTGCAGGTAGGGCTCTTAGGTGGGTCACAGCAGCAGTTGCCTGGAACAATGGGCTGAGCACCTACTATCCTGCCTACTGCTTGGAATCTAGGGCCGTTTTTGACTACCCTGTGGATGGGGAACCGCCGCCGCCCGTTTCCATTCCATTCAGCAGGGATCCCGCTCCGTCGTCTTGAGTTTTGGACACTGGCGGCCGACAGCAAATGGCAGCCATGTATCGTGTGTTGGCGGCGACTCAGCGAGGCCATAAAGGACATCTTATTGCTGGATCGACGAGCGTCTTACTAGGACCTCATCGTGCTGGTGCTCCAGATGGATCAAAAGCTGATTGAGTGAGACACAGAACGAGCCCACGGGCCCACAACATAGACGCCAGACCAGCATTCGTGGTGGCATGGACTTCCTTAAACTCCACTCCTGTCTTCAACGCTCGCCCAGCTAACCAAGCCGGCATGTACCGACCTATATCTCCCCCCGTGCCGGCCAGAATGGAGGAGCTTTTGCAGCTTGGCAGGTCACGCCTAGCATAGGCTCTACCGGCTATACAATGTTTCCCTACCCGAGAAACAGGCCATGCAGGAATACATTTCGGACTCCCCCACCACCCGCATCATCATCCCCTCGAAGTCCCCGGTGGCAGCAGGGTTCTTCTTTGTGGGCAAGAAGTACGGCTCGCTACGTCCCGGCATTGACACGGACACGGACCATCAGTACAAGAAAGGACAGAGCAGGCTGTACTTCCTCAGGAGACTGCACTCCTTCAATATCTGCAAAAAACTCCTGTGGATGTGCTACCAGTCTGTGGTTGCCAGTGTTCTGTTCTACATGATAGTGTGCTCGGGGGGTCAGTACATCTAAGAAGGACAACTCCAGACTTGAGAAACTGATCAGGCGGGCCGGTTCTACAATCGGAATGAAACTGGACACACTGGTGACGGTGGCAGAGAAGAGGACTGTTGACAAACTAGTGAGCATCCTGGATGATGCCAGTCACCCTCTGCATAGCGTTATCAGTAGCCAGAGGAGCCTGTTCAGTGCTAGACTGCTTCATCCCAAGTGCAGGACTAATAGACTCAAAAACTCCTTTGTCCCACACGCCATTAGACTATACAACTCCTCTCTGGGGCGGGGGCGGGGGGTACTAGGATGACAGGGGATGCAAAACAATAACAGTGCAATACATTTTCATAACATGGTCACTACTGCCTACTTTGTCTTGTTATATTCTTATTTTACTGTTATATTTTTATTCCCATTGTTGCTTTTTAGTTTGTATTCTTATTGTAATATTTCTCCATTTTGTTTCCATTTAAACCCCCATTATTTACTTTTTACTTTTATTTAAATTGATCTCAACTCTGTACACTGCTGCTGGAATTTTAATTTTCCTGAAGGAATCAATAAAGTACTATCTATCTATTTATCTATTGACTACCGTCAACTGAACAACATCACGGTGAAGAAAAAATATTCTCTACCCCTCCTGAGCGCTTCCTTCGTGCCCCTCCCACCTGCGACCATTTTTAGTAAACTTGACAACCGAAATGCATACCACCTCGTATGAATCAGCGAGGAAGATGAATGGAAGACAGCATTCAACACGCATCTGGGTCACTTTGAGTATAAGGTCATGCCATTTGGACTAACAAACGCCCCGGCTGTCTTGCAGGCATTAGTCAACGACATTCTGCAGAACATGCTGGATCGATTTGTGGTAGTCTACCTTGATGATATTCTTGTCTTTTCACAGAACCTGCAGGAGCACCAACAGCATGTCTGTCTGGTACTACAACGCCTACTTGAGAACCACCTTTTTGTGAAGGCTGAGAAGTGTGAGTTTCACTCTCCTTCGTTGGGTTTCCTGGGCTACATCATCGAGAAAGGGCAGGTTGAGGCCGTGATGGATTGGTCCCAACCCACCACCCGTACGGAACTAAGGCACTTCCTATGATTTGCTGGATTCTACCAGCGCTTAATTTGGGACTTTAGCAAGGTTGATGCTCCTCTTCATGCCATCAGTTCTACACTCTCTCTTTTTCAGTGGACCAAAGAGGCCAGTGTGACCCTTATTGTCATCCACCCCGAATCGGACAATGTGTTCGATACTGATTTCAGTATCTGGGTGGTACTCTCCCAGCGCTCCGGGTTGGATAAGTTGCTACACCCATGTGCCTTCTTTTTCAGATGCCTCTCTCCAGCAGAACGGAACTACGATGCTGGGAGCAGTTGGCTGTTCATGAGGCACTGACAGAACGGAGAGACATCCGTTCCTGGTCTTGACGGATCCCCGCAACCTTCCAGCACCTCGGCTGAAGGGAGTTCATCGTCTTCACAGAGTCGTAAGCAACGTCTTGATAACGAGCTGGGCAACTGGAGACTTCAAAAGAGGTTAACTTCCTCATCCATAGCTCAATAGGACTTTGAGCTCAAACGGCAGTTCTACCGACAACAGGAAGAGACGGACTGGATTTTTTGGCAAAGTATGGACCGTATCACCTCAAACATGGAACTGTTGGTGAGGCACATCACATACCCTTGACTACCGTCGAACAAGCCTCCAGCCTGTACAACCACCCAACCTCACAGACACATTCATCAACATACAACCCTAACAATGGACATTACTCAAGACACCCACCCTTACCACTGACTACACCACAACACTACAGGCCTATCTATTCACCAAGTAGTCCATATGAACATCCATCTGAACATCCATCTGCTCCGAGCTCTCCATTAGATGACTTTACGTCCCTGTGAAGTTGTGTAGTTTAATTTTTAAACAATTTGCTGTGCACTTCTCTTCAGTCTGAAAAACTGCACTTTACTACATTGTAAATAGTTTGATGGGCTTTGTTTGCAGTGTTGCTTACACTGCAAACAAAGCTTACTCGACGGCGGAAACCAATGACTGCTCGTTCAGCGGCTCCTTCATGGCTTCACAGTAGCTATGGAGTACAAAACTAGCATACACAACAATTGGTAGTTCAGTCTTGTTAATGTCCATGGGGCGGCACAATGAACCAAAGCGTGCCTTCAGTCGTCAAAACGCACACTCGATGACCATGCGGGCTTTGAGTAGGAGATGAGGGACTGCTGCGCCATATTTCTCACAAATGTGGCTGAAACCATCCGTTCTGGACGAGACAGTTAGCATCGAGGGGCTAACAATGTTTCAGTCGGATAGGAGCAGCACTCTCACTGGTAAATCCCGAGGCTGTGGTGTTTGCACATACATCAACTGGTGCAACAATGGGAATATAGTCTCATGTCACTGATCTCCTGATGTAGAACTATTATCAATAAAATGCCGGCCATTTTATTTACCCCGGGAATTCAGTGCTATGATCTTTACAGCAGTGTACATTCCTTCCAGCGCTAACATCAAACAAGCCTTGAATGCTTTGTACTGCTCTGTCAATTAACTGCAATATACACATCCAGAGGGAGTTTTCATCGTGGCAGGGGACTTAAATCAAGCTAACATGAAAACTGTGTTCCCCCATTTCCATCAATATGTGAATTTTGAAACCAGGGGTGGAATCACGCTGGACATGGTGTACAGCAATATTAAGCACGCGTTCAAAGTTGTACCCCGCCCCCCACCTCGGCTCCTCAGACCATCTATCCGTGATGCTAATTCCTGCATACAAGCCCCTGCTGATCAGAAAGCAAGCTACAGTGAAGCAGATGAGGACTTGGCCAGAGGGAGCAATGGAAGCATTACAAGACTGCTTCGAAACCACAGACTGGGACATGTTCAAAGCAGCTCCCACTGACAATCAGCACACATGTGTGGAGGAGTATGCAGAGTCTGTGTCCGCATACATTCAGAAGTGCATGGAGGATGTTAGTGTGATAAAGAACATCCCCACACGGGCCAACGAGAAACCCTGGATGAACAGTGAGGTACGTGCAATGCTGAAGCCTTTGAACAAGTCTTTTAAATCGAGCGACATGGTAGCACTTAAAACAGCCAGAGCTTACCTGAACCTTGCCATTAGGGTTGCAAAGCGTGCTCACAGTCAGAAAGTGCAGGACTTCTTTGAGAACCCCGCAAACACTAGACGAATGTGGCAGGGCATACATGTCATCATGGACTATAAAGCTTCCCCCCGTCCCTGTGACAACAGCATCAGATTCCTTAACGACCTAAACAACCACTTTGCAAGGTTTGAGGCACTTAACACCAGTCCTGTGAGGAAATCCATCCCTCGCCCTGATGAGCAGCCGCTCAACCTGGACACAGCGGATGTCCGGAAAACCCTGAGGAGAGTGAAACCCCGGAAAGCAGCAGGACCAGATGACATTCCTCGCAGGGTGCTTAAGGGATGTGCAGACCAGCTGGCTGGGGTCCTCACAGACATCTTCAACACCTTGCTGACCCAGATGTGGTACCATTATGTTTTAAGACGGCCATAATCATTCCAGTGCCTAAAAAACCCACAATTCTCCTCCCTAAATGATTATCGCACCGTGGCACTCACCCCCATCATAATGAAGTGCTTCGAGAGGCTGGTAAAGCAAAACCTTGTCTCCAGACTTCCCCCCACATTCGACCTATACCAGTTTTCTTATCGCCCTAACTGCGCCACAGAGGGCGCCATCTCCTCTGCACTCCACCTGAGCTTAGAACATCTGGAAGGAAATGACACAAACGTGCGGATGTTGTTTCTGGACTTCAGCTCGGCGTTCAACACCATCATCCGGCAGCACTTGGTGAGCAAACTGGCCCTCCTAGGATTCAGTACCCCTCTATGCAACTGGTTGCTTGACTTCCTCACAGACACCCCAGTCTGTGAGAGTGGGCAACAACACCTCCAGTGCCATCTCCCTGAGCACCGGTTCCCCCAAGGGCTGCGTCCTGAGTCCGCTGCTGTTCACGTTGATGACCCATGACTGCTACGCCAGGTCCACTACTAACCACATTGTGAAGTATGCGGACGACACAACAATAGTGGGCCTCATCCGTGACAAAAACGACATGGACTACAGGGAGGAGGTGAAAAATATGGTTGACTGGTGCAGAACCAACAATCTGGTCCTGAACGTCGACAAGACCAAGGTAATCATCGTCGACTTCAGAACCACCAGTCCAACCACACTCCAGTCTTCATCAACGGCACAGGGGTGGAGATGGTAAGCAGCACCAAGTTCCTGGGGGTGCAGACAACTGACAATATGATCTAGTCCCTACACACCGGAGCTCTTGTAAAAAGAGCTGAGCAGCGGATGCACTTTTTGCGTCGGATGAAAAGAGCACAGCTCCCTCTCCCCGCTCTCACCACATTCTACAGAGGCACTATAGGGAGCCTACTGACCAACAGCATCTCTGTCTGGACTGGAGCCTGCAGTGCCTCCAACTTGAAGTCTCTGCAGGAGTGGTGAGGACGGCGGAAAAGATCATCAGGACTCCTCTTCCTCCTGTCCAGGAGATTGCAAAAAGCCGCTGCCTGACCAGGGCTCAGAAAATCTGCAGACTCCGCCCACCCCCACCAAAGACTGCTTTCACTGCTGGACTTTAGAAAGAAGTTCCGCAGCATCCGTAGCAGAACCTCCAGGTTCTATAACAGCTTATTCTCTAAGGCTGTAAGACGCATCGAACGCATTAAAATTAACCCCTCAATTCCTCCCAAAAATGGATTAACTGGCTGGAATATAAAGACAATATAACACACAACAGTGCAATATATTTATCTGTACAGTAATCTATTTATCTATAGCTGTGCCTTTTTGCTCTTTTATCGTGCACTACCACGAGCTAATGCAACAAAATTTCGTTCTTATGTGTACTTCAAAGTTCAAATTTGAATGACAATAAAAGTAAGTCTAAGTCTAAGTCTAAATCCAAGTCTAAGTCTTTAAGTATGTGCAAATATTTCTGAACATCTCAGAAGATATACATGTCACAAATTTCATAAGAAATATTTTGACCTTAGATGTAAATGTCTGGAAATACCTGGTATTTCTATAAAGTCGTCCAAGTTGGGCTGCAGAGGCGTCAAGCCCGGCTGAATCATGTCAGCATTAGTCGTGTAATCTGAGGAGAAAGACAATTTATGATTTAAACATTGGTGTGTTTATTCATTAATGCATGTGATTAGTCACAAACAATGATTGTATCAATCATGTATAAACACTAACTAATTAGCTCATGTAATCCACAAAGGTTGAACCGATGCAACCTTACCCCTGTGAGACATTTTCATTTTCAACATGTCCCTTTTTTCCAGGGGGTTGCAACCATAAAAACAATATTTGGCGAAAACACATATACAATATTACTGTACTAATGGTGAAAAAAAAGGATGTACTACTACTACTGTATGACAATACTACTGTTAGAGAAACATGCAACATTTTGAGCAAATGGACAACAATCGCTGTGTGTCGGATTGCGGCGTGGCTTGGTGGGTAGAGCGAATGTTGCAGCAACTTGAAGGTTGCAGGTTCGATCCCTGCTTCTGCCATCCTGTTTCCTTGGGCCAGACAATTTACCCATCGTTGTTTCCAGTGCCACCCACACTGGTTTAAATTAGTTTAAAGATTTAGGTAATGGGTTTCACTATGTAATGCGCTTTGAGTCTCTAAAGAAAAGCACGGTACAAATATACTTCACTTCACTGTACTACTGTGCTAATATACTACTGTAATAATGTACTACTGTACTACTGCATCATTGTACTGCTTAAATAATGCACTAAGGTATTACTTTACTCCCTAAACTGTTTTCAACCAATCAGCTTTCGACAGCACAGCCCACCCCCGAAAAGGTTCCTGGTCACATGGAAAAGTTCCACCTAGCGAGGGAGGAACTCTGAAAGGTTCCTTAAGAACTAAATCTGCCTGGGTAGTTTTTGGTGGAAACACAGGTGGAACTTAATTTATGTATTTATTTAGTGTCGTTTTTTTTTTACAGCGGATTGTGTTCTTGTTATCCAGAGGAAGTCACAAACTATGACACTCTTTTTAACTTTTATTGCCAGTCTTGTGCTGCAGGTTCAATTCGGACATATAATCTTTCTCGTGCATATACGTGTTTTTCTCTCACACTCAACACTTATTTTCTCCGTCAATAATCTTTCAAACATCTTTGAACTCTAAACATCATCATACACTCTAACACCAGTATTTTGTCATTGAACAGTTTTGTTTATTTACAACTAAATGACAACTCTCTTTTTTCCTAAGTCCCGATTGGCCGAATAGCATTGCAAATAATAATAGTGTCCTCTGCCACGACTCGTTGAGAATTTGCACAGTCCATCTTCACAAAGGTATTTTCTTCTGGTTTGTAAGTAAAACATCCATTAAAAGTAAACTAATGTTTGTGAATGATTAGTTCCAGGGCAGCAAGATGGGACAGGGGTTAGTGCATGTGCCTCACAACAAAAAGGTCCTGGGTTCAATCCCGAGTTCGGGATCTTTCTGTGAGGAGTTTGTATGTTCTCCCTGTGACTGCGTGGGTTCCCTCTGGGTATTCCAGCTTCATCCCACCTCCAAAGACATGCACCTGGGGATAGGTTGATTTGCAACACTAAATTGGCCCTAGTGTATGAGTGTGTGAGTGAAAGTGGTCTATCGTATGGCAAAGCAAAGCTCAGCTCAGGAATCCAAAGGGTAAACAACGTAACTTGTTGCATGAAAGCAAATAAGAAAACCAGACTGTGTGTGGCGAGAAACCGGAATAAGTAGCTCTCTGATTAGTGCCCCGAGCAGGTGAGCATCCCGAACACTAATCAGAGGCAAGTGAAAACAATCTGCAGTCATTGCAACGAAAAACACAAACCCAGGGGTACTCAAAACAAGAACAGAGGTAGTCAAAAACTAAACAAACATGATCCAGGCAGCAGATCATGACAGTACGTGGTGCTGGTGCAGGAGTTAGCTGTGGTGCTGGCACAGGGGGCAGCCTTGGAGCAGACACAGGGGGCGGCCATGCGAAGTGAATCTGGCACAGGAGGTAGCTGTGGAGCAGAAACTGGAGGTAGCCGTGGAGCAGGAACCGGAGGTAGACGTGGCGCTGGCACTTGAAGTCGCCTTGGAGCAGGGACAGGTGGAGACGGGGAAGATAGCGGCTTGAGAGGTCGGTGCGTTTTGACAGCGAGGCAAAGCCTTCTTGGAAGGGTTCCGTCTTCGCTGATACGTCCGGAATGGCGATGTGGCGAAATGGAATTGATGTGGTGATCAGCGAACCTCTGGTGCCCCACATCAGGTTCTTGCTCTTCTCCGACGAATAGCAGAGCGTCTCCGCTTTCATCACTCTTAGCACCCTCCACGTACCTCGTCAAGCTCTTCTAAGCCACTGCGGAAGAACAATATGCTGGTTTTCTTCTATCACGACGGGGTCACTCTTTACTGCGTGGACCATTCTCCCAAGATGCAGATGAAACTCAGGATGCAGTGTGTAGGTAAGAAAATGATTTAATGTCCAAAAATCATTCAAGAAATAAAAAAATACAGCCTGCCGAACGCACGGGAAGCTAACGGAATAGCTAAAAAGAAAATATTAAGACATAGCCTAGCTCAGGAATCCAAAGGGGAAATGATGTAACTCGTTGCATGAAAGCAAATAAGAAAACCGGACTAAGTGATTCATCGTTTCTATTACTCCAAAGTCTTATTAAACACATTTTATCCTGAAACATCTCCATTTTGTGATAAATGTAAATCAGCTGAAGGATCACTGTCTCATTCGTTTTGGGAATGTCCAATTATTCAATCATTTTAGTCCAGCATCTTCTTCTTTTACTCGGGGGGTATATCAGAGAAAACTTGTCCCTGACAAGGATATAATCTTGTTTGGGTGGTCTTCAGAAACACAAAAACTTCCTAAATATATTACAGCTGTGTTGCTTGTGTGTTGTGGGGCGGTATAGGCCGGTTGGTAGAGCGGCCGTGTCAGCAACTTGATGGTTGCAGGTTCGATTCCCGCTTCCGCCATCCTAGTCACTGCCGTTGTGTCCTTGGGCAAGACACTTTACCCACCTGCTCCCAGTGCCACCCACACTGGTTTGAATGTAAAAATTAAATATTGGGTTTCACTATATAAAGCGCTTTGAGTCACTAGAGAAAAAGCGCTGTAGAAATATAATTCACTTCACTTCACTTCTCGGGATGGTCTTGGCAAAAAGACTCATTCTCAAAGAGTGGAAAACCTCATCTGCACCGAACTTCAGGAACTGGTTAAATTAACTTGTGAACGTAATGGTTATTGAAAAAATAACATTTATAAACTTTACAACTATGAATAAATGGGAACTAACCTGGGAGACTTTACAATCATAACTTATAGACATTAAAAAAACGCCTTATCTTTTTCGTAGTGTTATTCCTTTTGCATCAATGTTATTCTGTTTTTGTATAGTTACCACACTACTAATGTTTTTTTGTGTCACTTTTGATATGTTTTGTCGCGTGTTACTTGCTTTTTTTTAATTACTTTTTAAAGAAAAATTTGCAAAAATTTTTGCGACACGAAAATGGACTTTCTTCTTCTTTTTTAAGTGTGAACGGTGGAGAGGTCCTCGGGAGGCGATCGAGTGATCACTTCCTTGATGCCGAGGAATATTCATCCGACTTGCTATGGTCTGGATCTTCTGCTGATCCTGAGCCAGTGCAGGATGGATGGATATATACAATATCTGGGTACTTTTTCTAATAATGTCTATACTGTAAACCTTGAGTTGTTAAAGCCCAAATGCACCTCTCTCCTCAGGTATGCATGTGAGTGTGTGTGAGTGGATGTGTGCATATATGAAGTGTCTGTGTGAGCAAAGTATGACTGTATTTTAAGGATTTTAACTGTAAAACTATACATAAACAAAAAACAGACTGAGTGTGGCGAAATAAGTAGCTTAGTATTGAGCGTCCCTAACACTATTTGGAAGCAGGTGAATACAATCTGCAGTCATTGCAACTAAAAACACAAACCGGGGGGTGCTCAAAACAGGAACTGAGGGAGTCAAAAACTAAACGATTATGATCCGGGCAGCGGATAATAAAACAATAAGAAGGTCCTGGGTTCAATCCTCGGGCTCGGGGTCATTCTATGTGGAGCTTGCATGTTCTACCCGTGAGTGTGAAGGTTCCCTCTGGGTACTCCGGCTTCCTCCCACCTCCAAAGACATGGACCTGGGGTTGGTTGATTGGCAACACTAAGTTGGCCCTAGTGTGTGAATGTTGTCTGTCTGTCTGTGTTGGCCCTGCCATGAGGTGGCGACTTGTCCAGGGTGTACGCCGCCTTCCGCCTGAATGCAGCTGAGATAGGCTCCAGAACCCCCCGCAACCCCGAAAGGGACAAGTGGTAGAAAATGGATTTATGGATAGTTCCAGCGGGAACAAAGATGTCCATGTTGTGGTTGTCATTCGTCAATATCCACAATAAGGACACAGTATCTCGTCAACAACAGCTGCAGTTGCTCTTTTTAGGCACCTGCCCCTTAGTGTTTTGGGCGATAATTACATGTTTGGCGCCACCCCCCATCCTTTACTGATTTGTGTAAAATTGTATTTTTTTTAAATCATTAAATGGGTGGATGGATGTTAGAGCCTTTGACAATTATGCAAATTAGATGATCGTGTAATTCTCCTGCCCTTGAAATCCAATGCCACAAATGTATTGTATTTCCTTGGGAAAGACTGTACAATATGTAGATTTTTTTAATATTGCTTTTACAAATGTGTTTTTTATGACAATAAAACATAAATTTAAAAAACAAATACAATTACTTCTATTGTATGAGTTAAGAATCTGGAAATGTAGAGCAATATACGGCACATTTTACAATGACGACAGTTTGACTCTTGAACAGATTACTTTACATATAAAAGGGTTTTGAAACCACAAACAATTTAAGAGCTATTCAGTACTCACTATTTTGCCGCTCACTGGTCCAATGACATGGCTTTTGGGTCATTGTGAAGAGCGTGTCGGACACATTGGAAAGAAGGAAGTCCAAGTTGAACATGTGTGAGTCGGCTGGCGTAGCTTCAGGTTGTGAATACATCTGACTGGACCATTTATCCACCTGATAGAGTTGGCCCTGCAGAAAATTGAATACGTCAACAATTATTTTTGAATTTCAAGTCTTGCCTCGAGAAGGCTCTTCCCAAAAACAAGCCAACACGTCACAAAGTTTGAATAGCGGCTACTGTTTTAACAACAGCTCTATGGAATATGCAATGTATATTGAACAACAGTACTATATCTGTAAATGCAAACAAGTTTAGCAGGTATTTGTAGTGGTTTTTCAGCGTAAATCAACAGCAAACTTTTCACACACGAAACAAAATCTCGCATCTTAATAGTGTGCAATACCAACCTCTTGACTAAAGCCAGATAGAAACCCAGAGAAAAATGTTGGCTTCCTTCAGTCTGGGGTCTCATTTAAAGAAAAGGTTTTGTGACGTATTTATTTTTTTTGTTGTCTAGGGACTGCGTGTGTGCGCAGTTAGAAATCACTGTGTGTGCGCAGTTAGAAATCACTGTGTGGGAGTGTGCGTGGCATACTACCTTCTTTTTTTTAACACATTGAAAAGTACAAGCCCCAATCATTACGCTAAATTACGTCTCACCATTTGAATAAGAAGGTCACTTCTTTGTCCGTGACCTAATTCTAGCAGGCATCCTCACGTGCAGATGAACAGGATGAAGAACTAAAATCCCATCAACACAAACCGTCATCTCACCTCAGGGAGAAAAGTAGTTGCACTTGCAATTTCCTGTTTCCGATGATTACCTTTATTGAGGGATGTCCTGGGTATACATTATTTGCATTCCATTCATATTTTTTTCATCAGTTTTTTTAGACGTTGTTGTTGATTGACATTGTTCTTTGGTAGCTTTGTGTTTTTCTTTTTTTCTTGTGTGCTAAACATATTTGGCC
Organism: Nerophis ophidion; assembly: GCF_033978795.1. NCBI lineage: Eukaryota > Metazoa > Chordata > Actinopteri > Syngnathiformes > Syngnathidae > Nerophis > Nerophis ophidion. The sequence goes on from NC_084614.1 coordinate 51,686,305, forward strand.
AATAAATCTTGATTCTGAGTCCGATTGTTAAAGCCCCATTTAAGAACTTTTGGTTTTGGTTGATTTTGGCAGCGCAAGTTGACCAAAGCAGTATTATTTAGCCTGAAGGAAGACCACATTTCCCATAAGGACCAGCGCATAGTGTCATAAATCATCCGATACTGCTGTCACTTACATACAAAGTGACAAATAATTTTGTGTAACTTATCTTTCCATAGTAGGAACCTACATATTTTACTCAAACGTCATATTTAATGTTTGCAGTAGTTGCATTGTTTTTTCTTTATACAGTACTTTTGAGTTTTTTGCATGGCTGGTCGTTCTCGGTGAGGTACTGCAAACTTTCAAGCTAATTGTAACCACACAAATTTTTTTTTTTTTTTTTACTTTGTCGTTGGAAATGCATCTGCTTTGAGTGTCGCAGGATATCCACACATCTCTGTACCATCTCTTTATCGCTATCGTCGGTAAAGTGTGCAGAACAAACGAGGGACTTTCGCATCTTTTGACCACTGGTGCAACTTGAATCTGTCGATTGGTATGTGTTTGTTTGGCATAAAATGTGGGTGGAGGGAAAGGCTGGATGCAAATATAGCTACAAATGAGGCATACTGATGCAATATGTACATGCAGCAAGCCTAAATAGCATGTTAGCATCGATTAGCATGCCGTGACCATTGATATAAATGATTAGCACACGCCACATAAGTCAACTTGAATCCCTCTCTGTTCGTGTTGTTACACCCTCCGACAACCCACCGACGAGGCATAATGTCTCCAAGGTACAGAAAACAGTCTAAAAAACGGAAAATAACAGAGCTGATTTGACATGGTGTGTGTAATGTGTTTGAGAAAATGGCGGATTTCTTCCTGTTGTGACGTCACGGGTGAAAGGCCATTGCTCCGACAGCAAACAATTGAAAGGCGTTTAAATCGCCAAATTCACCCTTTTAGAGTTTAGAAATCGGTTAAAAAAAACATATGGTCTTTTTTCCGCAACATCAAGGTATATATTGACGCTTACATAGGTCTGGTGATATGTTCCCCTTTAAGTTTCTATACTTCATCAGTTAGTTTTTGTACACAAGCAGTTAGTTCTTGTGCCTGCTTAGTTAGTTTTTGTGTACTTGATTAGTTAGTTTCTGTTCTTGATCAGTTAGTAGCCCTGTACTTGCTCAGTTAGTTTCCGTACTTGATCAGTTAGTTTCCATGTACTTGATCAGTTAACTTCCGTTCTTGATCCTTTATTTGCTATACATGATCAGTTAGTTTTCGTACACAAGCAAATAGTTCTTGTGTTTGCTTAGTTAGTTTCTGTGTACTTGATTAGTTAGTTCCTATTCTTGATCAGTTAGTATCCCTGTGCTTGCTTAGTGAGTTTCCCTACATGATCAGTTAGTTTCTGTACTTAATCAGTTCAATTCCGTACTTTATCGGTTCGTTTCCGTAGTTGATCAGTTAATTTCCAAACTTAAACAGTTACTTCCAATGTACTTGTTCAGTTAATTTTCACAGTTGATCAGTTAGTTTCCATACTTGATCTATTACTATCCATGCAAGTGTATCATTGTGAATTGAACACCTATCTTATGCCTCTTTCTCTTCTCATTTTTCGATTGCTTCTGCAAGCTGACATCACTGCTGAAGCCGCAGATCATTTTTGTCATAAAGCACTACGGGAAGTAGGTCAAATTTGATTAAATGACATTAAATTCTGCAGCTATTTCCTGCCAAATAAAGGAGGTCTCAAAATGTGCAGGGGGTTTATTATTGCTGATTTCAATTTACATGCACACGTGCCCACACGTTGGACCATGACGCAAGTCATTAATGACTTCTTTTTTCCGTCAGCGTTTTCTTCAGTTACCTGACTAAAATGGAACACTTGCTGGGCGATCATGAAGTTAAAATATTTTGTATGGACAGTCACTTAATTTGTATGGATAATCAGACCTTCCAATATTTTGTATGAAGGGTCATTTAGGGTCTTCCGGCAGACGTTTCAGAACCATGCGAACCCGCACAAATAGACTCAAGAATAGTTTCTACCCATGGGCCATAACTGCACTAAACGCAGATGGAATGTAAAAAAAATAAATAAATAAATAAATAAATAAAAACTCCCTCATGTGCAACATGAGGAAGCCACCGGTCAATCACAATCCGGGACTGTGCAATCAGTGGTTACATGCCAACTGGACAATATTTACCATATTTATTTACATACTTAATCCACAATAAAAAGACTGCACAGCATAGGAGGGAGAAATACTGACTCCCACCCCCTCAGCACACTGGGAATCAGCATTACTCCTCTCTAGTCAGTTTTACCAGTCACTTTATACATTTTATTGTCTCGTTTTTTTACACTGCCTCTTAGAGTGTTCTTAGGCCATATTGTATATTGCATATTGTGTATATGGTGTTGTTTCTGTATATTGTGTGGTTTCTTCTTTTTTTTTTTAATGCAAAGCACCTCAGGGAAGCAACCTAAATTTCTTTGGACCTGTACCTGTACATGCACAATGACAATAAAGATCATTCATTCATTCATATATTTCGTATTTTGTATGGTGTATGGATGACCATAAACTTTGCAAGGACTATCATACATTGCAATATTTTGTGTGGACAATCATACATTTTGTATGAACTATCACATGTCCCAATGTTTTGTGTGACCAATCAAACATTCCAATATTGAGGCAGAATAGGCCTTAAACATCACAACTCTTTACAACAATCACACTAAAAAGTCCCTGGAGGAACTAATAACCCTGCTATTATCAGGTTAGGGTTGCTGAAAGTAGGGATGTAACAATATGAACATTTCATATCACAGTTACCGTGACCAAAATACCACGGCTATTATTATCATTCTATTGTTAAATTTGGTCATTATACACACACTAAGATCTTTTAACCAAGTTTTATGTAAAAGATTAACTAAAATAAATACACACAGCATACTTTCCTGGCAGAATAAATATAAAATAGCTAGTGTGTGAATGTGAGTGTGAATGTTGTCTGTCTATCTGTGTTGGCCCTGCGATGAGGTGGCGACTTGTCCAGGGTGTACACCGCCTTCCGTCTGATTGTAGCTGAGATAGGCACCAGCGCCCCCCCGTGACCCCAAAAGGAAAATAAGCAGTAGAAAATGGATGAATGGATGGCTTCTTAAGACCCATTTTATTTTTTATTTGAGTGTTTAAATATGTTAATATTATTTTATTTTAATTTGTAAAGGTTCTAGTGGGGTTTTTTTTTTTTCAAATGAAGATGGAAAAACCGGCGTTGGGCGCTCGCTTCCTATTTATGTAACATCACGCGTGTTCACTTCCTGTTGTAGACACTGCGTCACATTTCTATTCATATTTATAGGTCTGTAATTCTGCGCTGAGAGTAGAGCATGTAGGGTCAATGTACACAACTAAATATTTTAGTTGTTCTGGCCGTAATGTGTTTATTTTGTAGTATACTGTTTCCTAATGGGGGAATACGTTAAAGTCTCTTGTTTTCATGTAAGCATGTTAGCTAACTGGTGAGTTAGCGCCTGCTTGCTTCTGTAGTAAGTGAGTAGTATCACAAGTGTGCGAGTTGATCATCAATCACAGTTTTACCTTCATTTTAATTTTAAACAGTAATACTGTCAGGAGTTTATCGTTACATTCCAATTGAAAGTAAGATCAAAGTCCTATTTTTTTGATAACTTCAATAATTGTGCATTAATTTATGAGTAAAATGGACAATGTGTGTTATTTGTCTTCTTAGTTGTATTGTATTGCTTCAGTAAGTTTACTTAAGGTAAAATAATTTGTCATACCTCTTGTAGGGTTGATAAAGTGCCATCCTTCTCTCTCTGAAGCTGCAAGAAAAGAAAGAAGAAGAAAACTGCCATTAATCAACATACTATCAATATTTCAATCATGTACAAGAAAAAGAGAGGTTAAAAATGTTAAAATAAATTTAAATACATGAAAACGTACTCTCTTCTTGTAGTATATCCTCCACTTGTGGTACTCGTTGATGACGACTTCAATCCGCCGCTTCCAGTAACTGCCCTCGAGAACAATGGCCTGTTTGGATTGACCAATCATGTGTTAGCTCCGTACTTCTCATTATGCCTTAGGAGTAAAACAACAACACAAAACATTTCACTGACTTCAGGCTTTCTGTGCGCATCTGCTTCAGATCCTTCCAACGGGGTAACAAAACCACAAACTGGATTCTTCCTCTTCTCCACATCTGGCATAGCACACGTACAGTAGTATACAGTGGTGCACAGTCGTGTAAGGTAATGTACAGTAGTGCACTTTTGTATACAGTAGTATACTGCAGTGTAAGGTAGTTTACAGTAATATACTGTAGCATACAGTAGTGTAGAGTTGTGCAAGGTAATGTACAGTATTATACTTTTGTATACAGTAGTATACTGTAGCATACAGGAGTGTACAGTCCTGTATGATAGTGTACTGTAGTAAACTGTAATATACTGTAGTATACTGCAGTATACAGTAGTGTACAGTAGTGTAAGGTAGTGTACAGTAGTATACTGTAGCATACAGTAGTGTACAGTCATGTATGGTAGTATATTGTAGCAATACAACAGTATACAGTAGTGTGCAGTCAGGTACAGTCGTGTACAGTAGTATTTTCAGTGTACAGTAGTATACTACATTATGCAGTATAGTAAAAGTGTCCGAGTTGATCATCTCGCACAGTAATATGCGGTAGTATAGTACAGTCCTGTACAATAGTATAAAGTCGAAGTATACGGTAGTATATGGTGATAGGCAACTAAGTGTACAGTAATATATTCTCGTATACTGTCATATAGAGTAGTATTAGGGGTGTAACGGTTCGTGTATTTGTATTGAACCGTTTTGGTACGGGGGTTTCGGTTCGGTGCGAAGGAATACCGAACGAGTTCCACACGAACATATGAAGTAGCCGCCTATGCTAAAGTCTTAACAAGCTGCTCCGCTCCGTTCTGCCTCTGTCTGTACACAGCAACCTGCATTGTCCCGCCCACACAACCATCTGATTGGTTACATACAAAGCCAATCAGCAACGCGTATTCAGAGCGCATGTCGTCAGGGCTTCAGTGTCGATGTCGAGCAGATAGGTCTTTAGCAGGGGAGTAGCTCACTCTCCCCAAATTATATTCCAAGTCAACTACTTTCTAAACATCACTATGAGCCCGTTGACCTTCTAGAAACAAACTGCAGCTCAGCTCACTCGTAGTCCTGGCTTTTGGTGAAGGCTAGTTAGCTTTTAGCGAAATGTTAACTCATTTTGCGGTGTGTGCGCGCGCGCGCGTGTGTGTGTGTGTGTGTTACGGACAGTGTTGATTGATGTGTGTTGAAGCAGCAAAAAAGGACATTATATTAAATGAAGAGTTTCTGTCTCTGATAGTGTATAAAATAATTTAAGTAAAGCTTACATAAACGCCATGGTGGTCAGGGATGAATTTTCAGCTATAGTTACATTAATCATTAGTAATGTAGCAGCCTAGATTTGAATGGCAGGATCCATGCTATCACATGTTGATAAAAATATAACATTTGCATAATAAACATTGACTACAGGCTTCCCCAATGCTGTAATAAATTAAGTAAGATGAGTTGACTTGAAACTGTTTAATGTTGCACTTTTTATATGTAGAAGAAAAGTTTTGTCATTTTATTTAATCTTAGCAACAACTTGAGACAGTTTAATGTGGATTAACGTGGGCAGAATTATAAAGTGTTCCCAATGTTAAAAGGATCAAGCCATTGTTTACAAATTTGGTAAATAAATACCCCAAAAATTTATATTTTGTTGTTTTCCTACTGTACCGAAAATGAACCGAACCGTGACCTCTAAACCGAGGTACGTACCGAACCGAAATTTTGGTGTACCGTTACACCCTTAAGTAGTATACAGTCATACACAGTAATATACATACTATACAGTGACCTATGGTAGTATACAGTTGTTCACAGTAGGATACAGTAGTTTGCTGTCATAAACAGGAGTATAAAGTATTGTAAGAAGTATAAAGTAGTATACGTTGCTGTTCAGTAGTATAATATACAGTAGTATAAAGTAGAATATGGTATACCGTAGTGCAGGGGTCACCAACCTTTTTGAAACCAAGAGTAACTTCTTGGGTACTGATTAATGCGAAGGGCTACCAGTTTGACACACACTTAAATAAATTGCCAGAAATAGCCAATTTGCTCAATTTACCTTTAATAAATAAATCTTTATGTATAAAAAAATGGGTATTTCTGTCTGTCATTCCGTCGTACATTTTTTTTCCTTTTATGGAAGGTTTTTTGTAGAGAATAAATGATGAAAAAAACACTTAATTGAAAGGTTTAAAAGAGGAGAAAACATAGTTATTTTGAAACATAGTTTATCTTCGATTTCGACTCTTTAAAATTCAAAATTCAACCGAAAAAAATTAAAAGAAAAATTAGCTAATCCGAATCTTTTTGAAAAAATAAAAAAATAATTTATGGAACAACATTAGTCATTTTTCCTGATTAAGATTAATTTTAGAATTTTGATGACATGTTTTAAATAGGTTACAATCCAATCTGCACTTTGTTATAATATACAACAAATTGGACCAAGCTGTATTTCTAACAAAGACAAATCATTATTTCTTCCAGATTTTCCAGAAAATTTCTTTTTAAAGAAATTCAAAAGACTTTGAAATAAGATTTGAATTTGATTCTACAGATTTCCTGGATTTGCCAGAATATCTTTATTTTATTTTAATCATAATAAGTTTGGAGAAATATTTCACAAATATTCTTCATCAAAAAAACAGAAGCTAAAATGAAGAATTAAATTAAAATGTATTTATTATTCTTTACAATAAAATATATATATACTTGAAAATTGATTTAAATTGTCAGGAAAGAAGAGGAAGGAATTTAAAAGGTAAAAAGGTATATGTGTTTAAAAATCCTAAAATAATTTTTAAGGTTGTATTTTTTCTTTAAAATTGTCTTTCTGAAAGTTAGAAGAAGCAAAGTAAAAAAATGAATGAATGTATTTAAACAAGTGAAGACCAAGTCTTTAAAATATTTTCTTGGATTTTGAAATTGTATTTAAGTTTTGTCTCTCTTAGAATTAAAAATGTCAAGCAAAGCGAGACCAGTTTGCTAGTAAATAAATACAAGTTTAAAAATAGAGGCAGCTCACTGGTAAGTGCTGCTATTTGAGCTTTTTTTAGAACAGGGCAGCGGGCTACTCATCTGGTCCTTACGGGCTACCTGGTGCCCGCGGGCACCATGTTGGTGACCCCTGCCGTAGTGTGTAGTATTGTATACAGTAGCATAGGACAATGTATAGGGATGGGTACCGCTCACATTTTAACCGATACGATACCAATTCCTGGTACCTGGGAACCTATACAGATACTCAACGGTACCAATTTTTTGTACTTTTGTTTTCATAAAAAAAATGTTTTGCAACATTTATAAATGAGTTGAATATGATAAATGCTGTCCAGTTGTTGTATCCTGTTTTATCATCACATTTCTGAGTCTCAGTTGTCGATATGACACTATGTTGCTCGTCAAAGACGTTAGACCAGTGGTTCTTAACCTGGGTTCGATCGAACCCTAGGGGTTCGGTGAGTCGGCCTCAGGGGTTCGGCGGAGCCTATGCCGCGGAGGTCAAGATACACCCGACTCACTGTGTAAAAAAAAACTCCCTATTGGCGTATTATGGATACCCCCAAACAATGTTCCCTCTTATTTTCCATCGGATTTGCAGGTATGTAATTTGTTGTGAGTTCATGCACTGTGTTGGTTTTGTTCTTTGAACAAGGTGATGTTCATGCACGGTTCATTTTGTGCACCAGTAAAAAAAACATATAACTTTGTCTTGAATTTGAAAAACATTTAAATTTTTCACTAAAGAAGGGTTCGGTGAATGCGCATATGAAACTGGTAGGGTTCGGTACCTCCAACAAGGTTAAGAACCACTGCGTTAGACGTTAGATGGCACTAGTGTAAAGTTAATGGTGTGTTGGTCATTTCAGTCTTTGCTGTCTGTTGCGCCCTACTTACTTAATTCTGTAAGTATTGTTCTTATTATGCACATTACGATTGCAGTTTTCTTTAACAGATTTAAAAGTGTTGAAATTAAAAAGTTAAGATTGCTAATGCTAATCAGTAGCATGTTAATAGCAACGTCAATGTACAATAGCATCAAGTAAGTGCATTTTCGGAAAAGTGGAGTCTTCCTAGGTTATTTTGGAGGATTTCTGAGTTAATTTCCTTGTTGGCATTGAAACGTTCAGCATTACCTAGAGGCAGTTTAGGTGAGTCCGCTCTCAATGCTGCTGGAGTGAAAACCAAAACCGCAGTGCAGAGAGCCTGCCAAGTTGGAAAATGGGTGTGACGTCACGCACAAACAGGACCGTTGGGTTTTACGTTAATCGGTGCCTGTTAGGGATTTGGTTGGTGCCAAAAAAAGCACCGAATTCGGGACCCATTCCATGTATAGTATAGTATGAACGTATCAAAGTGTAGGAGACTCACACTGGATAAACCATGCTCTCCAGATTGCGTTGTTCAGGCGGATCTTATCCCTCCACAGCAAGCGCAGCCCTTTAAAAGATTTCCACTTGGGAGAAACTATTTTGGCACTGCAAGAACAAAAACAAAGACATTTCCTGCATATTTGTCAAGTCTTAAAAGGAACAAACCCCCTCTTTGCTCTTAAAGAAAGAAGCAAATAGCGGCAAGAATTGATGACAGTGAAACACACATCTTTGTTGAAAAGCTTTCATGAGTTTGACTAATAGAAGCCATCTTGCTCATTGAGTGTCGTGTTTCCTTGACTCCATCTTGGTTTCCAGGCTAGAGACAAGACCCCCTAATGCGAGACACTCAGTGTTGCTGGGAAGCCAAGCAGGTAAACACTCAGCAAAGTCAAGATAAAGATGCGCTCCATGCAGGAGGACATTGACTCTGGTCTTAAAATATAATGATAAACTATAACGCACTACTGATGATGATGATGATGACTACTCAAACTCATACATAAAGTGTCAAATCCTACATCAAGGTAGAGTTAAGCCTGTTTGTAATATGTTGGCAATTGATGACTGTAAAAAAATGAGAACTGTAATAAAAACTAATTTAAGCTTACTAACTAATTTAAACTTAATTGAAACGTTTTCATAACATGGTCACTACTGCCTACTTTGTCTTGTTATATTCTTATTTTACTGTTATATTTTTTTTCTCATTGTTGCTTTTTATTTTTTATTCTTATTGTAATATTTCTCTATTTTGTTTCCATTGAAACCCCCATTATTTATTTTTTACTTTTTTTAAATTGATCTCAGCTCTATACACTGCTGCTGGAATTTTAATTTTCCTGAAGGAACTCTCCTGAAGGAATCAATAAAGTACTATCTATCTATCTATCTATCCATCTATCCATCTGTTAACAAGCTAAATGTTGCATTGCATGGATGACAAGTGTTCCTTATGTTAATATATCACATAATATAAGACATAAGAGGAAATATCAACAATTCAGCAAAAATCTGTCCATCTTTTCTTAACTTAACATGTAATGGAGAATTTGTTTAAATAACATAACATGTATATTGTTATATAATTAACAACATGTACATTGCAGCACAGTGGGAGAGGGGTTAGTGCATCTGCCTCACAATACAAAGGTCCTGAGTAGTCCTGGGTTCAATCCCGGGCTCGGGATCTTTCTGTGTGGAGTTTGCATGTCCTCCCCGTGACTGCATGGGTTCCCTCCGGGTACTACGGCTTACTCCCACCTCCAAAGACATGCACCTGGGGATAGGTTGATTGGCAACACTAAATTGGCCCTGGTGTGTGAATGTGAGAGTGAATGCTGTCCGTCTATCTGTATTGGCCCTGCGATGAGGTGGCGACTTGTCCAGGGTGTACACCGCCTTCCGCTCGATTGTAGCTGAGATAGGCACCAGCGCCCCCCGCGACCCCAAAGGGAATAAGTGGCAGAAAATGGATGGATGGAACATGTACGTTTTTAGCAAACTATACAATTAATAGCATGCACTATTTTTGACACTGTAGAGTACAATTACATAAAATTTATTTTTCATTGTACTATGTACTTAACACAACATGCATAGTCTTATGACACTGTGGAGTACAAGTAACATAATGTTTTTTCCTGTACTATATATTCAACACATATATTATATATATTTTTCCAATTAACATAACAATGTGTAACACGTTAAAAAACAAAAACATGTGGGCCAATTGCTGAACACAGCTCTTTTCTTATGGACCCGAGGAAAATTGTAGAAATAAAACAATCTAACAAAAAAAATGTCAAAAAAGCGCGCCACTTTTAAAAAAAAATGTAAATGTCGATAATACTAACAAATACAAACACAAAGATTTGTCTTTAAATAAATGTTTGAATAATTAACTAAATAATTTATTACACTAAACAATTACATGTCTTTACTATGTATTTAACAAACATTATTTTTAATACTGACTCTTTTTCGACTCTTGGGCCATTCCGTAGAGTGGAAAAATGTAGCTGTTTTCACTATTTACTGATGAGCCACTAGCGGAAAATAGTGATCAGAAATCGACAAAGAAAGGGGTACATTGTAGAAATACCAGGTCCAAAGAGATGACAAGTAGTTCTCCCAACAAAACATATATATATATTTTTTTTTTTTTTAAATCCATGATCGCTGTGAAGCGTCACATTGGAGCAAAAACCTGCTGCCGAGCTTGCATTCAAAGAGATTGGTTAAGCTTTCCTTCCGTGTTTTGATTAATTTAATCCATTAATCATAAAAAGGTAGACTGTTACTGTTGTAAGATGGCATCAAAGCTCAACAGAAAAGAAAGACGGAGGGCAGAAATTGGATTTTTTTTTTTTTTTCAATCAGAGACTTTCATGCCATCAAGACAGCGTCTCACACCAAATGCACACTTAAAATTTCATAATAATAGCGCAACACGTTATATCCACTCTAAATACATAACACAATTAAAACAATTCTTACATTACGATCAGGCTCTGTCATATGTTTCTATGTAAATAAATGCTAGTGCATCCATTGAGTAATAGGACAATTCCTGGCAGATTGAAAAAAAAATGTATATTGTTGTTCTGAATGATAGTCCTCAACTACAGAAAGTTAAGCGGGCTGAATATTAACATATTACTAGAGAAGGTTAAAACATTGTCATGCAGAAATACGAATACCAATAACGTGTATGTCGATGTGTATTCCCATTTCTCTGTCAATATGCTGATATATTGAGAAAATGTGTTCGAACATTAGCACAGCTAATTGCGGTTTCTGGTACTGTATGTGCATCAGGCACATATGGGGTGGTATTTGCTTGACACAAATATAATGCATTACATTTCATGATTTTCTACTTTGTGTATTGACATGGTAGTAGGCTATATGATTTATGCGTAACGTGGTTTTTGCGTAACGTGGGTTGGCTCGTAGAATTGCACTTTGCACTGAAAGATGGTGATGTGCATACATGGTGTCAGGATCGTCCCTGACAGTTGGGTTATGTTTTAGTTTTTTCCTCTGCATTGGTTTTTGTTTCCTCTGTGTGTGTAGTATTTCCTGTCAGCGCTTTTATTTCGTCAGTTTCCTGTGTTTCATCCCTGAGTGCTGTGTCCCCTCAGCTGTGGCTGGTTGGCACCTGGCCACACCTGGTGTCAATCAGCCAGATGCTATTTGAACCTGCCGTCCCATCCAGTCTGGGCTAGATTATTGTCGTTGCTACCTGTCGTGTCATGTTGTGTCGTGTCAATGCAGCGTCGCGGTAAGCTATATTTGGTAGCTCTTTGTAGCTTACTGTCTTTTGTTCCCTGCTTCCAGTTTTGTTTGTTCGTAGCCTAGTTTGTTATCCGCCTCGTGCGCGCTTTTTGTTTATACCCTTTTGTTTGTTCTTGTTTTAGTAATTAAAATAAATCATGCTTTCTCACTCAATGCCTGCCTCCTTCTCTGCATCTTGGGGTTCGTCACAAACTAACTTTGACAGAATAATCCAGCCAAATTCGAACCCGGCAGAGATGTTTATGGCAGAGAGGCTTAATTTAGCGTATAAAACTAATGGCTAATTTAAAGAAAAGTTTGGCCGCTTTTCAAGCCCTCTACCACCCACCCCTGTTGTCTGTGTTGCCTATCTGGGGACATCTTGGATCCGTCTCTTGAGGGGGGGGCTATCAGTAACTGTGCAGCTGGAGAGGCACAGCTACTTTCTCGTCCCAGTGGGTCTGCAACAGACTGCGCCATCATGTCCGGTGGGCCGGCAGACGCCACCATCACCTCCGGTGGGTCTGAAACCTACGGCGCCATCATCTCCGGTGGGTCTGCAACCTACGGTGCCACCACGCACTCCGGTGGGCCAGCAGACGCCACGACGTACTGCGTTGGGTCAGCAGACGCCACCCCACACTCCGGTGGGCCAGCAGCAGGGGGCGCCAACATCTTTTCCGCTGGGCCAGCAGCAGGGGGCGCCACCACCATCCTGTCCGGTGGGCCAGCACGGGTCGCCATCACCATCCTGTCCGGTGGACCAGGGGGGGTCGCCACCACCATCCTGTCCGGTGGGTCAGCAGGGGTCGCCACCACCATCCTGTCCGGTGGGCCAGCAGGGGTCGCCACCACCATCCTGTCAGGTGGGCCAGCAGAGGGCGCCACTATCCTGTCCGGTGGGCCAGCAGAGGGCGCCACCATACTCTTGTCGGCCACAGATGTGGTCGTTTCACGGGCGACCGCCTCGCAAATTGCGGCGGCGTTCAACTCGCCTTCGCCACCTAACTCTTCCCCGCTGGTTGCAGGGACACTTGGCCTGGCAGCCTACCGCCTTGTCCACCCTCCACCCTCCCTTGACTTTGGACTTTTTTGGGGGGGGAGGGCAGTGTTTTTCTAAAACGTCTGGTATCCGTTATGGGAAGGGGGGCTGCTGTCAGGTTCGTCCCTGACAGTTTGTTTATGTTTTAGTTTTTTCCTCTGTATTTGTCTTTGTTTCCTCTGTGTGTGTAGTATTTCCTATCAGCGCTCTTATTTTGTCTGTTTCCTGTGTTTCATCCCTGAGTGCTGTGTCTCCTCAGCTGTGGCTGATTGGCACCTGGCCACACCTGGTGTCAAACAGCCAGTTGCTAATGGAACCTGCCTTCCCATCCAGTCTGAGCTGGATTATTGTCGTTGCTAGCTGTTGAGTCGTGTCAATACAGCGTTGCGGTAAGCTATATTAGGTACCTGTTTGTAGCCTACTGTCTTTTGTTTCCTGCTTCCAGTTTTGTTTGTTCATATCCTAGTTTGTTATCCGCCTCGTGCGTGTTTTTTGTTTGTACCCTTTTATTTGTTCTTTTTTTTGAGTATTTAAATTAAATTGTGTTTTCTCACTCAATGCCTGCCTCCTTCTCCGCATCTTGGGGTTCGTCACAAACTGCATTATATAATTAATTACATGTGTATTCATATTTTTGTACGATTAAAAACATGTATATTTGTAATTTGTATACAATTTACATGTGTATTTGTATTTTTTATACAATTCTATACAATATTTGTTATTTACTATATGATTAACATTATTTGTATTTAACAAAAACTTAATACGCATATTTTTATTTTCTTAAAATTAACAAGCATATTTGTAACTACTATGTAATTTACATGTATATTTTCAATGACTATGTAATCAATATGCACATGGTTTATAGAAGAAACTAGAGCTCTTAAATTATCATATAGAAAGCGTGGTAGTTTAATAATTTATAAACGCATGCTTACCTTAGCTAAAGCTAAATACCACTCAAATCTCACCCGCCTCAACAAAAACAATCCTAGATATTTGTTCAGTACAGTAGTATCGCTAACCCAACAAAAGACTCCTTCCAGTAGCTCCACCCACTCAGCAGATGACTTTATGAATTTCTATAATAGGAAAATGTAACTCATTAGAAAGGAGATTAAAGACAACACGTTCCACATCTGTGGTCCCCTCCAAGGTTTCTCATTGCCATCCCATTGGGTTGAGTTTTTTGTTGGCCTGATGTGGGATCTGAGCCGAGGATGTCGTTGTGGCTTGTGCAGCCCTTTGAGACACTCCTGATTTAGGGCTATATAAGTAAAAATTGATTAAATGATGTATGTACCTGCTTTGGAGCTCCTGCCTCAAAAGAAAATAATGTTTGCCTTGGTGCCCTAAAATATGTACACTTACAAAGTAAAAATTTGAGGCCTATGATACTCATGAAATATGTTGCAGACCAAGTCGCACCGACCCCAATCTCTTGGCTTCTATCTGCTCCCAAAATTACCCCTCTTCTTTTTGCTGGCTTCAGTTCAAGCAGCAGTTCAGCCTCAACATTTTCAGCTTCAAAACGATAGGGTTGTTAATCCTCATTTGTCCAAGGATAGTCATCTTTGTTGTCTATTACCAAGTCTTACAACACACTTGCATTTCTGGGAGTAGGAACACACATCTATTCCTGGAAGTTGGAAGTGCGCTGCTATGGAAACGGAAATAAATGTGCCAGAAAAGAAAGAAATACGGTAAATATTGTACATATTACATACTGTTATTAACGTGTCTGTTACTACACTATATTTATACTTGCAGTGTGTGTATAGAACCTTAGAGGGTTTTGACATTGTTTTGGAGGGCTTTGAAGGCAACAACAGTTAGTCCTATTAGCCGCATCTTGCAAGCATTTTCCCTGCACCCCTCAAAAAAAAAACACGTGTCCTCGTCTCTCATAATCATTGTGAACGATATGCAAAATTCCAAGAAAAGTGCAGTTTACCTTTAAATTTTAGATTGCACTTCACACCTGTTGTTAATGTAATTATTGCAAACTGGGTGAAAAGCACAGGTTGAAAAATCTGCTACAGTTTGAGCACTAAATCCATATTATGTTAATTATCTGCTGTTTCTCTATGTACAAAACTGGTGTGTTATTAGGGCAGTGAATCTTTGGGTGTCCCACGATTCGATTCAATATCGATTTTTGGGGTCACGATTCGATAATATATCGATTTTTTTCGATTCGATTCGATTTTTGATTCAAAAACGATATTTTTCCAATTCAAAACGATTCTGTATTCATTCAGGATCTACCCCAGTCTGCTGATATGCTAGCAGAGTAGTAGATTTAAAAAAAAAAAAAAACTTTTATAATTGTAAAGGACAATGTTTTATCAACTGATTGCAATAATGTAAATTTGTTTTAACTATTAAAGAAACCAAAAAAAAAGACTTGTTTTATCTTTGTGAAAACATTGGACACAGTGTGTTGTCAAGCTTATGAGATGCGATGCAAGTGTAAGCCACTGTGACACTATTGTTCTGTTTTTTGTTTTTATAAATGTCTAATGATAATGTCAATGAGGGATTTTTAATCACTGGTATGCTGAAATTATAACTAATATTGATACTGTTTTTGATAATATTCATTTTTTTTTTCACTACTTTTGGCTTGTTCTGTGTCGTGTTTGTGTCTTTATTGCAGTTCTAAGTGTTGCAGGGTCAGGTTTGGTTTTGGAATTGGATTGCATTGTTATGGTATTGCTGTGTAATGTTTTGTTGGATTGATAAAAAAATATATATATATTTTTTTTTTTTTAAATCGATTTTTAAAAAATGAGAATCGATTCTTAGTCGCACAACGTATTCGATTTGATTCGTTTCCGAATCAATTTTTTCAAACACCCCTATGTGTTCTCATTAAATAATGTTAGGATGATGCAAAACAAAACTTGTATGTAAAATATGAAATAGTTTACTGCAGGAATCTTTTTTCATGAGCCAGAGAGTAGATTTTTTTCGTTAGCTTTCTTCAGGGATTTTTGAAGCATGGTTATTGGATCCCGTGATGAAGAATTTGGGCAATTTACATTAATGTTTATGTACTGTGTTTTTTTCTTGTTCTTGTTACTTTTTTGTATTTAGAATTATATAATCAAATAATACAAATAATGTGATATAATATTGCGTTTGATGGCAGAATTTGGGGGTAAGGTATGGTTCCCCCAGGGCATAAATGTAGCCAGGACTGCCTTTGCCTCTGGTAATAAAGTACTATTTGATGCATGTACTTCCTCATGACATAACATGCACCTGCAAATACAGTGTGTTGTTAAATACTGTACATAAGACTAGAATGAAGAGTATCATTTATGAAGAAAATACCCCATATTATAGCTTTGTATGTTTAGGAGCGAGTGCTGCAATAAACTGTTATTAGCACATGGACAAAATATGACCTCATTCTTATAAGGGTAATAACATGAGCGACTCACCTGTAGGCCAGAGACATGCACTCGAACAGGCGGGTGAGTGTTGGGTCGATACTCAGTCTGCCGGTCCTGTACGGTCCATATCGGTACGTCTGGCACCAGGTCCGGTTCACCGTGTCAAAGTCGTAGCGGGAACACCTTCTGCCTCTCCGCTCGCTGTGCGGTGAAGACACCATGAAGTGGCCGCTGTGTATAACCTGCTTGTAGGGGTAAGATCCATAGGCCAGCCCGCTGACTGCCGTCCAACACTGTTCCACTTCTGGTTCTGATTCCGAAGAGTCTTGGAGATCGCTCCCTCCTAGTGGACCGAGTGTGCCTTTGGCCGCCATTTCAGCCTACTTGGTCAACAGTAAAACAAACCTGCTTGTACTTCTGGTAACTGTGTGCAGTGGTTTAAGTATTTACAGTATTTGCATTACGTATGTGGTGACCAAAAGGTCGAACTTGTTCTGATCTTATAGCTGTAATTCTTCCACCTACCTTGCCCATGTGTGAGTGATGTTGTGCAAGAGCATTCTAGCAACTTCCATGGTGTTAAAGTCCTCAACAACCTGACTGCTAATTATTAATAGGAACTTACATAGTGGGCCAGAACAGGGGGCGTGACGAGGGGCAGAGCTAGGACCTCCAGTGTGGAGAGAAGTGTCTTTTAATGCATTGAAACAAAAGTGATTTTTAACCATCCATCCACCCATTTGTTACCCCTTGTCTCTCTCGGGGCCAATCCCAGCTGCACTAGCTGTTTTTTTAATAATCTAATCTATTTATACCACTTTATTTACAAATTATTTTGTTGTGGTACTCATTGGCTTAAATTTAGTACCTTTGGTTCTAATTTCATGCCACCTCATGTCAAATAATCAATCATTTAAAGTGTATTTAAATAACCCTTAATCACAAGTGTCTCAAAGCGCTGCACAAACCACAACGACATCATCGGCTTAGATGCAACATCAGGACAAGAAAAAACTCAACCCAATGGGAACGATGAGAAACGTTGAATGGGACCGCAAATGTGGGAATCCCTTCTTCCCGGGTGACCAGTGCAAAGTGTGCAGAGTGGATACAGTTAAAAATGTGAGAGTCCAGTCCATAGTGGGGTCTGCTGGGGAACAGCATAAATTGGTTTATGTGGACTCCGACTTAAACAAGATGAAAAACTTATTCGGGTGTTGCCATTTAGTGGTCAATTGTACGGAATATGTACTGTACTGTGCAAATCTACTAGTAAAAGTTTCAATCAATCAATCAACAGCTTGCATGTAGATAAATTGTGGCGCACCGACTGATGCAAAAGAAGTGGTCCCGACTTCATGTGAAAGTCCAGTCCATTAGGAGGCCAGCAGGGGATTATCTTGAATGGAGACAAGTCAGCAGCAGAGAGACGTCACCAACTGATGTAAAAAGAAGTGGTCCATCCTGGGTCAAAACTTTGAACAGCTAGCACAACATCCGTGGAGGCTGGTCCATGGTCACCTGATAACCTCTCCACGCAGAAGAAGGGAGCAGAGCAGAAAAGAGATACAGCATTCAACTGGTCCAAAAACGGGTCGATTTAAAGGATAGAGTATACAAATGAGTTTTAAGATGGGACTTTAAAGGCCTACTGAAATTAGATGTTCTTATTTAAACGGTGATAGCAGGTCCATTCTATGTGTCATACTTGATCATTTCGCGATATTGCCATATTTTTGCTGAAAGGATTTAGTAGAGAACATCGAGGATAAAGTTCGCAACTTTTGGTCGCTAATAAAAAATCCTTGCCTGTACCGGAAGTAGCAGACGATGTGCGCGTGACGTCACGGGTTGTAGGGCTCCTTGTTGCGATCTGCTGCTCAGATCTTTACATGTTTGTTTTTTCATTCTCAGTCTGACCCGTTTATTTCCTGTTTTTGTCCATCACTATGGTTACACATCAGTTCACCTGCTGCTCACGCCCCGCACACCTGCTACAGATAATCACCGTCACTTTATAAGCCGTCCTCTTTTGTTTGTTCAGCCTGGGTTCATAATTTGCTTTCACGCAACAAGTTACGCCTGCACTCTACATTGTATGTATATTCTCGCTAGCTTTTCACGCTCAGCCATTTGTTTATTCCAGCTCTCATGCTGTATGTTTTGTTTTTCTCTTTAATGTGTCTATGTGCCAGTTTAGTTCTCATTTTTGTATATCCTAGCTTTTATGCTAGCGTCCTTTGTTTGTTTTATTCTACTAGCTCTAGCATTTTTGTTATTTAGCTCTTTTTGTTATTTAAATAAATTGTGTATATCTTACCTTTGCTGTGTTCACTTGACGCATCCTCGAGGGAATCGAACCCGGCATCACAATGCCGAACAGACGTAACAGTATGAACCCAGCAAAAAAGAATTCCCTCGCGTCGAACCAGAGGGAGGAACCCTTCGACTTAGGGTTGTGGTTGGAGCTCATGGCTTGGGAGCAGGAAAGACTCGGCTGTGGGCCAGAAGTCTCCTCCGAAGCCGTTCGCGCTGCCCCGAAGAGGCGGGGGTCCAGTGGAGTGGTCCCCCGCGCGGCGGTAATGTTCCAGCACCACTTATTCCTCCCCATGGACACAGCATGTTTCACCCCGTCCAGGATTCACCCATCATTACCGGTAATCCTGCTTGTTTTTTTTCAAATCATTCCTTCAGCTGCCATGACACTTTTTCTGACACAAGCGATGACGACATTTGGGGAACGCCCACCGGTGACGCAACACCGGCCTCTGTTGATGACATTTTTTCAGAAGATTTTTATATTGTGGACAGTAATTCTCATTCCCAACCTTTTTCGAATACCAATAACATTTATGATAAAAATAAATAATTATCAGGATATTTTTTCTCATTATTTTAGTCAACCTCAGTCACCTAGTTTTTCTTCTACTCCACCGTTTAAACCTCTTTCACCGCCCAAGTATAGTGTTTTTTCGCCTTCTAATTGTGTACAAGTTAAAGGGGAGGAGTCTGCCTACCTCCAAACCTCCCACCACCCTCCCTTAAGGTCAGTCCCTGACCACAGGGAACGGGTCTGGGATCCCCGTCTGGAGGGGGAGGCTATGGCCTATAGCTGTGCTACGGAGGCAGCACAAAGGCGACCTATCAAACCGCAACCTCCTATGAGGCCCCCTTTACCTGTTTTTCGGCTCGCTAAACGCTTAGCTCCTCCTTGTAGACCTCTTCCACCTGTTTTTCCCTCGGCCAAGTCTCAACGGCCTTGTAGACCTCCTCCACCTGTGTTTCCCCCGGTCAAATCCCAACGACCAAGTAGACCTCCTCCACCGGTGTTCAGACTCGCGAGGTCATTACCTCCAGCACGTCCTCCACCACCGGTGTTCTGCACTTCTCCCAGTCTGGTTTTCGCACCAGAAACTGACTTTAGCCTGGTTCTCAAGCCAGCGCCAGTTCCTAAGCTGGATCGCACTCCACCACCAGTTCCAAAGCTGAAGCGCACTCCAGCACCAACTCCAGAGCTGGAGCATACACCTGCGTCGATGACAGGGCTGGAGCCCACTCCAGCACCTCGACAAGTGCCAGTACCAGCACCTCGACAGGTATCTGTACCAGCTCCACGCCGCCAAGCACCGGTACCAGCTCCACGCCGCCAAGCACCGCCTACGAAGGGGCTGGAGCCGACACCGACGACGAGGCTGGAGTCCACACCAGTCACGCCTACGACGACGTCGCCGTCTGCTTCTACGCCGACGACTCCTGCGGCTACCACGCCGCCTCCGACGCCTTCTTCGGCTGAAGCACCCGCATCATCATCGCCAGCTGCACTCGGGCCTGCTTTGGCTGCAGTCCCCACACCCTCGTCTGCTGCTTCCAAGCCTGCTGGGATTTCGGTGCTGAGGCGTCGTCCACCACGTTGACCACGGGCGTGGCCTCTGCGAGGTCGTCCTCCTCGCCAGACACTCCCTCCTCCATGTCGGCCACGGATGTGGCCGTGCCCGGGTCGTCCGCCTCGCCGGGCACCTCATCCTACGAGGCGGCCACTAATGTGGTTTTTTCGAGGTCGCCCGCCAAAACTTTTTCGGCAGCGGCGTTCCACCCGCCGCCGACACATGATGTGTCCTCGGTGGATTCGGGGATATGCGATCTGGCGACCCTCCACCGTGGCCTCCCTCCACCCTCCCTTCGTTTGTGAACTTTCTGGTTTTGGGGAGGGGGTTCAAGTTTTTGTTTGTGTTTTTTGAGACATCTGGTATCTGTCTTTTGTTGGGGGGTGAATACTGTTGCGATCTGCTGCTCAGATCTTCACATGTTTGTTTTTTCATTCTCATTCTGACCCGTTTATTTCCTGTTTTTGTCCATCACTATGGTTACACATCAGTTCACCTGCTGCTCACGCCCCGCACACCTGCTACAGATAATCACCGTCACTTTATAAGCCGTCCTCTTTTGTTTGTTCAGCCTGGGTTCATAATTTGCTTTCACGCAACAAGTTACGCTTGCACTCTACATTGTATGTATATTCTCGCTAGCTTTTTATGCTCAGCCATTTGTTTATTCCAGCTCTCATGCTGTATGTTTTGTTTTTCTCTTTAATGTGTCTATGTGCCAGTTTAGTTCTCATTTTTGTATATCCTAGCTTTTATGCTAGCGTCCTTTGTTTGTTTTATTCTACTAGCTCTAGCATTTTTGTTATATAGCTCTTTTTGTTATTTAAATAAATTGTGTATATCTTACCTTTGCTGTGTTCACTTGACGCATCCTCGAGGGAATCGAACCCGGCATCACAATGCCAAACCGGCGTAACACTCCTCACATTGTTTACGATCATGGCCACGAGCAGCTAGAGCGATTCAGACCGAGAAAGCGACAATTTCCCCATTAATTTGAGCAAGGATGAAAGATTTGTGGATGAAGATAATGAGAGTGAAGGACTAGAAAAAAAAAAAAAAGGCAAGGGCAGTGAGAACGATTCAGATATTAGACACATTTACTAGGATCCATCTTCTTCCGCTTATTTGAGGTCGGGTCGCGGGGGCAGCAGCCTAAGCAGGGAAGCCCAGACTTCCCTCTCCCCAGCCACTTCGTCTAGCTCTTCCCGGGGGATCCCAAGGCGATCCCAGGCCAGTTGGGAGAAATAGTCTTCCCAACGTGTCCTGGGTCTTCCTTACTATTACTAGGATAATTCTGGAAAATCCCTTATCTGCCTATTGTGTTACTAGTGTTTTAGTGAAGTGAAGTGAATTATATTTATATAGCGCTTTTTCTCTAGTGACTCAAAGCGCTTTTTACATAGTGAAACCCAATGTCTAAGTTACATTCAAACCAGTGTGGGTGGCACTGGAAGCAGGTGGGTAAAGTGTCTCGCCCAAGGACACAACGGCAGTGACTAGGATGGCGGAAGCGGGAATCGAAGCCGCAACCCTCAAGTTGCTGGCACGGCCACTCTACCAACCGAGCTAAACCACCCCCATATCTAAGTGAGATTATATAGTACATGAAAGTCTGAGGGGTGTGGGCACGGGTGTGGTGACCGCCAGTGTCTCTGAGGGAAGCCACGCAGCTGCAGCAGGACAGAAGCTCCGCTGATGTCTCCGGTAAGAGCCGACTTATCACCACAATTTTCTCACCGAAACCTGCCGGTTGACATGTGGTCGGGATCCATGTTCGCTTGAACGCTCTGTTCCATAGTAAAGCTTCACCTTCGGGAATTTTAAACAAGGGAACACTGGCTCTGTTTGTGATGCTAAAGGCAGCCGCAGTGCACCGCTTCCCACCTCCATTTTTCTACTTTGAGTTTTCCATTATTAAGTGAACAAATTGCAAAAGATTCAGCAACACATATGTCCAGAATACTGTGTTATTATGCGATTAAAGCAGACAACTTATAGCTTGGATCGGGCTGGAAAAAAATGTCCGCCACAACCCGAGACGTCACGTGTCATCATTCCGCGACGTTTTTAACAGGATACCTCACAGGAAATTTAAAATTGCAATTTAGTAAACTAAACCTGCCGTATTGGCATGTGTTGCAATGTCAAAATTTCATCATTGATATATAAACTATCAGACTGCGTGGTCGGTAGTAGTGGGTTTCAGTAGGCCTTTAATGCTTCTACTGAGGTACCATCTCTAACTGTTACCAGTAGGGCATTCCAGACGACTGGAGCCTGTATAGAAAACGCTCTGTAGCCCGCATACTTTTTTTGTGGGCTGTGGGAATCACTAATGAGCCGGAGTTCTTTGAAAGCAGATTTCTGGCCGGACATACGGTACAATACAATCAGCAAGATACGATGGAGCTAGACCTTTTAGTATTTTATACGTAAGTAGTAAAACTTTAAAGTAGCAGATTAAGTGCACAGGAAGTCAGTGCAGGTGAGCCAATACAGGTGTAATATGATCCAACTTTCTTGTTCTTGTCAAAAGTCTAGCAGCCGCATTTTGTACCAACTGTAATCTTTCAATGCTAGACAAAGGAAGACCCGAAAATAATACTTTACAGCAGGGGTCTCAAACTCAATTTACCTGGGGCCCAAAGGATGCAGAAACTGGGTGAGGCACTTTTTAATGAATTCACCTTCTATGAATGGCTTTCCCGCCCTAGCAACATACTTGCCAACCCTCACGATTTTTCCGGGACACTCCTGAATTTCAGTGCACCTGCCGACAATCTACCGGTGCAACCATTCTCCCGAATTTTTCCCAATTTTCACTCGGCCGACACTACCTTTAACGCCCTTTACAACAGTGGTTCTCAACCTTTTTTCACTGATGTACCCCCTGTGAACATTTTTTTAATTCAAGTACCCCCTAATCAGAGCAAAGCATTTTTGGTTGAAAAAAAGAGATATCCATCCATTTCTACCGCTTATTCCCTTTCGGGGTCGCGGGGGGCGCTGGCGCCTATCTCAGCTACAATCGGGCGGAAGGCAGGGTACACCCTGGACAAGTCGCCACCTCATCGCAGGGCCAACACAGATAGACAGACAACATTCACACTCACATTCACACACTAGGGCCAATTTAGTGTTGCCAATCAACCTATCCCCAGGTGAAAAAAAGAGATAAAGAAGTAAAATACAGCACAATGTCATCAGTTTCTGATTCATTAAATTGTATAAAAGCGCAAAATATTGCTCATTTGTAGTGGTCTTTCTTGGACGATTAGGAGAAAAAGATATAAAAATAACTAAAAAACTTGTTGAAAAATAAACAAGTGATTCAATTATAAATATAGATTTCTGCGCATAGAAGTAATCATCAACTTAAAGTGTCCTCTTT
Source organism: Nerophis ophidion (assembly GCF_033978795.1). Lineage (NCBI taxonomy): Eukaryota > Metazoa > Chordata > Actinopteri > Syngnathiformes > Syngnathidae > Nerophis > Nerophis ophidion. The sequence goes on from NC_084614.1 coordinate 51,709,859, forward strand.
GGGGATTGTAATAGAGATCCATCTGGATTCATCAACTTCATTCTAAACATTTCTTCACAAAAAAAAAATCTTTAACATCAATATTTATGGAACATGTCCACAAAAAGTCTAGCTGTCACCCCTGAATGTTAGATTGTTGTATTATTTTTCCATAGTTTATGAACTTTCATTCATACTTCATTGAAGTATTATTCAATAAACATTTGTATAGAGAATTTATGAATTGCTGCTGTGTTTTAGAATGTTTTTAATGAATCTCACTTGCCCCTTGGGATACCTTCAAGTACCTGCAGGGATCCGCGCGCCCCCAGAAGAAAACTACTGTTCCACTACATGTCATCGCGCATGCTTTTATATCACACATCCAATGTGCCGGCTCTGTAACATGTTGTGTGAGACTTGTGCAGAACAACGTCAGTGGCTGCAAGACGTACTTGTTCAACAGCCATACACGTCACACTAAGGGTGGCCGTAAAAAAACTTTTAACACTGTTACAAATATGCGCCACACTGTGAACCCACACCAAACAAGAATGACAAACCCTTTTTGGGAGAATGTCCGCACCCTAACAAAACTTAAACACAAGAGAACAAATACCCAGGACACCTTGCAGGGCTACAATATACAACACCTCAACCGACGCAAGAAAGGGAAGGTGGGGGTGTGGGGGGTTGGTGGTAGCAGGGTGTGCATATTGTAGCCCGGAAGAGTTAGGTCTGCATGGGATTCTGGGTAATTGTTCTGGTGTGTTTATGTTGTGTTACGATACGGATGTACTCCCGAAATGTGTTTGTAATTCTTGTTTGGTGTGGGTACACAGTCTGGCACATATATGTAGCAGTGTTAAAGTTTTTTTTACGGCCACCCTCAGTGTGACCTGTGTAGCTTTGATCAAATATATCTTGCAAAAATACACGTGCGTCTCACATGGCCAGATGCAACATACAACTGGGCTTGCACGCTGTCAGTTCAGGATGTAAGTGGCGTTAAAGGTAGTGCCATTATGGCACTCCCTGAATATTGTTGATCTGGTAAAAAAAAATTGACAGGGGCTTTTGAGAGAATTGGTGCCCTGAAATTCAGGGGTCTCCCAGGGAAATTGAGGACGTTGGCAAGTATGACGCTGTCAAGCGCTGTCCATATTAAACTCGCAGGCCGCACCAACATTAAATTGTCATATCAAAGCGCGGGCCGCATAATAACGTCTCACGGGCCGCAAATGGCCCGCAGGCCGCATGTTTAAGACCCCTGCGTTACAGTAATTGAGGCGAGACGTAGGGAATATATGAATAATGATATCAGCGTCAGTGGTGGACAAAATGGGACGAATTTTAGCGATATTACGGGGATGAAAGAAGACTGTTTTGGTAACACTCTTAATGTGTGACTCAAATGAGAGAGGTTGTATTGATAAATAGGTGTCGATGACTAGCAGGACCGATAATCAGCATTTCCGTTTTCTTAGAGTTAAGTTGCAAAACGTTGCTGGATATCCATTGTTTAATTTCATTTATACACGCCTCCAGGTGACTACAATTTGGCGTGTTTGTCAGCTTTAGGGGCATGTAGAGTTGGGTGTCATCAGCATAACAGTGAAAGCTAACACCGTATTTGCGGAGTTAAACCAAGAAAAGCCTAAGTCTGATATACCAATGTGTTTTGATACATTCTAATAAAATGTTATGATCGACGGTATTGAAAGCAGCGCTAAGATCAAGAAGCAGCAACATGCATCAGCATCCATCGTTAGCAATAGATCATTAGTACTTTTTGCGAGAGCTGTCGCCGTAGAGTGATTTGGCCTGAAACTGGACTGAAAGGGTTCACAGAGATTGTTAGACGCTAAGTGTTCATTTAGCTGCTGTGCAAATATTTTTTTCGAGGATTTTCAAGATAATGGGAAGGTAGACAGTAGTTTACCATGACGTCAGAATCAAGGTTAGGTCTTTTGAGCAGAGGATGAATAACCACATTTTTTAATGCTAGGGCAACAGTGTCAGAGGAAAGTGATTAGTTAATAATATTTAGCATTGATGGTCCTAATATTACAAACAGCTCTTTGATAAGTTTCCCAGGAAGTGGGTCAAGTAAACCTGTGGTTTGTTTTGTCCCATTTACACATTGCAGGAGTTCATTTAATGTTATTTCTTCAAAAACAGAGAGATTATTTTGGAGGGCAATATCCGTTGTACATACATTCATATCCGTGTTAATACAACCCAGTTGTAGCTTGGACAAAAAAATGAGCTGTTTGGCCACATCTATCCATCCATCCATCCATTTTCTACCGCTAGTCCCTTTCGGGGGGGCGGGGGGAGCTGGAGCCCATCTCAGCTGCATTCAGATGGAATGGGGGGTACACCATCTCATCGCAGGGCCAACACAGAGAGACAACATTAACACACTAGGCCACAATACCCAGCAATATGTTACGAGGAGAAAAGGTGAGGCCTTTAATCCCATGAACACCAGGCCTACCATCAAGCATGGTGCTGGTAGTATTATGCTCTGGGCCTGTTTTGTTGCCAATGGAACTGGTGCTTTACAGAGAGTAAACGGGACGATGAAAAAGGAGGATTACCTCCATATTCTTTAAGGCAATCTAAAATCATCAGTTGGGTTAGCTCTTGGGCGCAGGACAGTGACCCCAAACACATATCAATAGTGGTAAAGGAATGGCTAAATCAGGCTACAAAAAAGGTTTTAGAATGGCCTTCCCAAAGTCCTGACTCAAACCCCATTGAGAACATGTGGACAATGCTGAAGAAACAAGTCTATGTCAGAAAACTAACACATTTAGCTCAACTGCAACCATTTTTTTTAAGAGGAGTGGTCAATAGTTCAACCAAAAGCTTGCCAGAAGCTTGTGGATGGCTACCAAAAGCGCCTTATTGCAGTGAAACTTGCCAAGGGACTTGTAACCAAATATTAACATTGCTGTATGTATACATTTGACCGAGCAAATGTGGTCACATTTTCAGTAGACCCATAATAAATTCATAAAAGAACCAAACTTCAAGTATGTGCACAGATCGCTCTATCACAAAAAAATAAGAGTTGTAGAAATTATTGGAAACTCGAGACAGCCATGACCTTATGTTCTTTACAAGTGTATGTAAACTTTTGATTGCGACTGTATATTATGTGTATATATATAAATGTATATGCGTGTATATATGTAGATATATGTGTGTGTGTGTATGTATATGTATAACTGTATTTGTGTGGGTTTTGCTCGCAGGGTGTAGTGATGCATGTAGTGCAGCATGCTAGAGAAACATTGCCTGTAGAAATGCATGTAACCCCCCCTCCTTTAATTCCTGCCACTGACCAACCCAGCCTGGATAAAGGAAGCCGAGTGCATAATCCTTCTGAGGTCAGTACATATCCTCTCCCTCACCCAAATTCCAATTGTGCCTCTTAGTGGCCACACGCGGTAATTGGCATCTCGGGAAGCCAGGCTTAACCAGTAGGGGATCTTGGAGCTGCAGTGGTCCCTAGAGGTGGAGTCTGCAGGCCCACCAGAATGTGGACACGCCCTGGCTCTCCACCAACAACTTCCCCAGTGTCATGTGGGTAAACCCGGGGAGGGTGCATGACTACGGGAGTAAACCCGGAAAGAAAAATCTTTGGGCAGGATGTCTTGCAGTCCCCTGCAACTCCAATTAGCAGGTCGTCGTGATTACTCATGTCACTAGAAGAAGCTGGTTGGAACCGAGACGGTGAGTCTCAGAACTGCGCACCCCTACACTCACCCAAATCTACTCCTTGCGCAGGCCCATAGTGCCGTTCCCCCTTCAAAGCCCTGTGGCAATGGGGAAGCGCGGTGGGTGCAGGTCAGGGATGTGACTGGAAGCACCTAACCCAACCCTTACACACAGGCAGCATGGGAACGATGGTTGCTGAGATATGGGATATGTCTCCCCATGCGACTGAGCAGCCCCGCTCTGCTCACCCTGAAGAGAGAAAGGCCTAGAAAAAGAGGCCCAAAAATAGCGTTTTCCTCCTCAACCCGGACAGTTTACCGCGGCTGTCTGGTCATCCCTCTCTGGGGTCGAAACACAAGCAAAAAGAAGATAACCCTTACAATCGCAACATGGAATGTGCCAACCCCCTTGGACATATCCAAGGAATCCATCCGTCCCTGCGGGTGAACAGTGTTTGCCCATGAGCTGAGGAAATAAAACAAGGAGATAGCAGCACTCAGCGAAACCCACTTAAATGGCGAGCACTCTAACAGAAGTTGGAGCAGGTTTCACCTGCCAACAGGCATCAGCGAGAGACTAATGACCTGGCGGATTCCACTCACGAAAGGTCGACATGCAACTCTCAGCAGCGCATATGCACCATCTCTAGATGGTAGTGAGGACATCAAGGACAACTTCTACAGCACACTGGACTCTGTCAGCCAGTAGACACCACCGAGTGACAAACTTCTGCTAATGGGCGACTTCAATGCTAAGGGCTCTGGGAAGACGTACTTGGCAAACATGGCATCAGCAAGCTGAATGACAATGGTCTCAGGTTACTAACACTGCTCAGAGCACCAACTTGTCCTTACCAATACCATCTTCCAGGAAAAATCTAACTGAAGACCTCCTGGCAGCATCCAATTTCCAAACACTGGCATCTGATAGATTATACAAACCCCGTTTCCATATAAGTTGGGAAATTGTGTTAGATGTAAATATAAACAGAATACAATGATTTGAAAATCCTTTTCAAGCCATATTCAATTGAATGCACTACAAAGACAATATATTTGATGTTCAAACTTATAAACCAGGGGTAGGGAACCTATGGCTCTAGAGCCAGATGTGGCTCTTTTGATGACTGCATCTGGCTCTCAGATAAATCTTAGCTGATATTGCTTAACACAATAGGTAAGGAAAAATTTTGCTGGTAATGACAGTGTTAGAAACAACCTTCAAAATATAAAACATTCTCATGCATTTTAATCCATCCATCCATTTCCTACCGCACCTGTTCAAGAAGTCACATTATTGGTAAGAAGTAATTTATTTATTATTGGTTAGCGTCAGAATAAAAATGTTATTAAAAATAATAGGAGACTTATTGTACTCTAAAAATGTTGTTATCAATTAAGAATGCATGCATTTAGTTGTATTCGGTGTTTAAAAATATTATATGGCTCTCACGGAAATACATTTTAAAATATTTGGCTTTCATGGCTCTCTCAGCCAAAAAGGTTCCCGACCCCTGTTATAAACCATTTTTTTTTTTCGCAAATAATAATTAACTTAGAATTTCATGGCTGCAACATGTGCCAAAGTAGTTGGGAAAGGGCATGCTCACCACTTTGTTACATCACCTTTTCTTTTAACAACACTCAATAAACATTTGGGAACTGAGGAAACTAATTGTTGAAGCTTTGAAAGTGGAATTCTTTCCCATTCTTGTTTTATGTAGAGCCTCAGTCGTTCGGTGCAGATGAGGTTTTCCACTCTTTGAGAATGAGTCTTTTGGCCAAGACCGTCCCGAGAAGTGAAGTGAAGTGAATTATATTTCTACAGCGCTTTTTCTCTAGTGACTCAAAGCGCTTTACATAGTGAAACTCAATATCTAAGTTACATTCAAACCAGTGTGGGTGGCACTGGAAGCAGGTGGGTAAAGTGTCTTACCCAAGGACACAACGGCAGTGACTAGGTTGGCAGAAGCGGGAATCGAACCTGCAACCCTCAAGTTGCTGGCACGGCCACTCTACCAACCGAGCAAAACCGCCAAACAGTCCGGGGTCTTCGCTGTAGTATTTTACGCTTCATAATGCGCCACACATTTTCGATGGGAGATAGGTCTGGACTGCAGGCGGGCCAGGAAAGTCCCCGCACTCTTTTTTTACGAAGCCACGCTGTTGTCACACGTGCTGAATGTGGCTTGGCATTGTCTTGCTGAAATAAACAGGGGCGTCCAAGAAAAAGACGGCGCTTAGATGGCAGCATATGTTGTTCCAAATCCTGTATGTACCTTTCAGCATTAATGGTGCCTTCAGAGATGTGTAAGGTACCCATGCCTTGGGCACTAATGCACCCCCATACCATCACAGATGCTGGCTTTTGAACTTTGCGTCGATAACAGTCTAGATGGTTCACTTCCCCCTTTGGTCCGGATGACACGATGCCGAATATTTCCAAAAATAATTTGAAATGTGGACTCGTCAAACCACAGAACACTTTTCCACTTTGCATCAGTCCATCTTAGATGATCTCGGGCCCAGAGAAGCCGGCAGCGTTTCTGGATGTTGTTGATAAATGGCTTTCGCTTTGCATAGCAGAGCTTTAACTTGCACTTACAGATGTAGCGACAAACTGTATTCAGTGACAGTGGTTTAAAGTGTTCCTGAGCCCATGTGGTGACATCTTCTAGAGATTGATGTCGGTTTTTAATACAGTGCCGTCTGAGGGATCGAAGGTCACGGTCATTACGTGGAGTGATATCTCCAGATTCTCTGAACCTTTTGATGATATTATGGACCGTAGATGTTGAAATCCCTAAATTTCTTGCAATTGCACTTTGAGAAACGTTGTTCCTAAACTGTTTGACTATTTGCTCACACAGTTGTGGACAAAGGGGTGTACCTCGCCTCATCCTTTGTGAAAGACTGAGCATCTTTTGGGAAGCTGTTTTTATACCCAATCATGGCACCCACCTGTTCCCAATTAGCCTGCACACCTGTGGGATGTTCCAAAAAGTGTTTGATGCGCATTCCTCAATTTTATCAGTATTTATTGCCACCTTTCCCAACTTCTTTGTCACGTGTTGCTGGCATCAAATTCTAAAGTTAATGATTATTTGCAAAAAATAAATGTTTATCAGTTTGAACATCATATATGTTGTCCTTGTAATGCACTCATTTGAATATGGGTTGAAAATGGTTTGCAAATCATTGTATTCCATTTATATTTACGTCTAACACAATTTCCCAACTCATATGGAAATGGGGTTTGTAAAAAGAAATGTGATAAATCGTCTTGTGACAACATCAGAGGTGTCTCACTTATTTCAGTTGCAGGCATAATCCTGACATGGTTAATGTTTTCCTGTCTAGCTGTGCACATTTCAAAGAACATCTTGCCAGAAATCCAGTATGGATTCCGAAGGACCGTAGCACAATTGACATATTTCCTGCCAGGCAAATAGAGGAAAAAGCCAGAGAACACAAACAAGACCTGTACATGATTTTATCGATCTGTCGAAAGCATCCTCAGCCGGTTTGAAGTCCCATCCAAATTACTCACTATTCTTCAACAGTTTCATGATGGCATGCAAGCCAGGGTTTGAATTGGTTAACAACTGTCCTATCCCTGGGCTTCACGGTGGCAGAGGGGTTAGTGCGCCTACCTCACAATAGGAAGGTCCCGAGTAGTCAGAGTTCGGGATCTTTCTGTGTGGAGTTTACTTGTCCTCCCCGTGAATGCGTGGGTTCCCTCCAGGAACTCCTCCCACTTCCAAAGACATGCACCTGGGGATAGGTTGAGTGGCAACACTAAATTGGCCCTAGTGTGTGAATGTGAGTGTGAATGTTGTCTATCTGTGTTGGCCCTGCGATGAGGCGGGGACTTGACAAGGGTGTACCCCACCTTCCGCCCGATTGTAGCTGAGATAGGCACCAGCGCACCCCGTGACCCCAAATGGAAGAAGCGGTAGAAAATGGATGGATGGATGTCTTACCCCTTCGATGTCAAGATTGGAGTGAAACAAGGATGCGTCTTAGCCCTGGTTATTTTCAAGACAATCCTTATCGCTGTCATTATCATTTCCTATAAGCATCTGAAGAACACACGTCATGTAGATTGTGTTAACCACGGTTAGGCGTTTTTCAAACTATCTGTGTCTGAGAGACCCAACATCAGCAATGATTTAAAACAATTATATCAAAGTACTTTATTAGACATTTAATTCTCTGACTAAGCAATGTTTTTGTACATTGGTTCAAATGATCTTTTAAGTCTGACTGCCAAATACATTATTACATTTTCTTGGGGGAATAATTAGTTGGACACATACATTTAGATCAGATGGCATAAATAGACAAGATTACATTGTCAACATGTGTCGTCGAACACGTCTGAGCTGAGCTGAGCCAAAGATTGTTCTAGTGCAGCGAACATTAGTTTTAGTTTTACAGAGAAGTGTCATCTATAAATACATTAGTTACATTTCACAAAGCTTTTGAGATCTTCAAGGAACTTGATGTACTCTTGATGTTCAATAGCAGTGCTCAGTTCCATCAGTTCATCAGCAAATGTGTTGTCGACTCCCCGGTCAGCCAGAAAGTCCATCATGTGATCATAAAGGGCCTGAAAGCAGAAATATATTCAATAATATTGTTCATCTTTGTTACCTGACACGCAGTGCAACATTCGGCACAAATACACTTTTGTCACACAATGTGTTTGTGTTACTAAAAGTACCACTGTTTAGGTTGACATCCTCAATGCAGCTCGTGAAAAATGTGTAAATTTGAATGATATTCTGGTGTTTTGATACATTTTATATTCCTGTCTAACAGGACTAACACACCCTCTCGCGGGGGTGTGTGCGGTCAGAGAGGATCTTATGTATCGCGCATGTGCCAGTAAACGCGCAGGATACAACCCAGAAGCAGATGCCATTTAATAAAAAACAGCAACAATTGTAACGCATTTTGAAACGCATCAATGGTAGAAAGAAAAGAAACTGAGATTTAAGAATGTTGCTGAGGAAATTTATAATTCGGACTCCAGAACAAAATACAAATGAGATGAAAAATAATGAAGTAGGTATATCAAAAGGGAAATAAAAAAAACGCTTCATGCTGCATTTGTGCACTCCTAACTGATTAACTAAAAAAATACAACTGGCAAGATAGTGCAGAACAATAGCAAGCCTCATCTGGAACATTATTGGCTGGGACAAACTGTCTTTTCCTTTGGATTTGAAACTATTTTCACCAATCCACAGAGCCTTTTGAATGAACTCCGAGACATTCAAAAGTTTTGTTTCCATGATTCTCTGTCCGGAAATCCCTTCGAAAAAACTCACGCCAGTCTTTCTTTGCTCTACTTGGTGGTAGATAGCGAGTGTTTGGAAATGTTACGGCCCCATTTCCTTGTTGTTGTGCGACTTGGGTGACGTTCAACTGCCTTGTGGATCTTTGGAAGTTTCTAACCTGTGTAGTTTTTGTCTCTATGAATTCATGTTTGTGCATGTGTCTTAGATGTTCCTCTATTAGCATACAAGTTCCCTTGTCTATTGTATATGTTTGATATATACGTGTTGTGCATTCCAGTAGTATCATATCAATGTTCTTTACCTTGTTAGCCATGCAACAAATCCTTTCTACAAGCTAAATTCTACCTCCAATAATATTTCTGGTTACACAGAGCGTATAATAATACAAAGGTAAGTGACGTACAACACACGCGGCACTTCCTTTTCAAAATAAAATGAAAATAAAATAGATCGTAGTTTACAAATACTTATATCCAGGTACTTTTGAATGTTTTTTTTTAACACAATCCATAAATGAAATATGAATTTAGCTAATTATAACATATGAAACTATATATAACATATGAAAATATACCTAGTATTATGAAATATGAATTTTCTTGAACTTGTGTATTTATAGTTTACCCCCCTACATATGCAACATTCCAAAAAGGTGTTAGTACCCTAGAACACAGTGGAATAGGACATAAGCTTGTCAACAAAAACCTGAAGGGGTTTGTTCTGTATTCATAGTAAATCAGAAACTGCACATTTTGGAGGCAAAATTCAAATTCCAGAGCAAATTGTCAGGTGAATGAGGTATTTATGTACATAACAAGATAATAAACTCACATCATTTAGAGAATCTTTGGTAAGTGTGTAGCTGTTTTCTTTCCAATCTTCTTCACCATCTGGCTGGAAGCTAACTTCAAAGACTCCAAAGATGTCACTATCTTCTCCTTCGCCGTGACCCATCTAGAACAACAGATAAAATTGACTTTGTTGGCTTTTCAATCAAATGTTTGTCATAACAATGTAATAAATGGACTAAGTATGCAGTAAAACAAGAACATTGCATCAGGAATGCGATCAGGGAAAGACAAATTAACCTTCAAAATATGATTGTGAAGAAAGTCCTACCCGAAAAAAGAAATTCAAAAGATTTTAAAAACCTCAAGTTTCCCTGTCATTTGCACATGCCTCATACATAGATCATACATGGTGTACATAAATATAAATCAAAACATGAACAAACTAAACAAACAGAATAACATAAAAAGTACTTTATATGCTGTAAAAATATTTTTAAAAGAAGTACATTGTATGCAATAAAATGTAAGTAAAAAGTAAGTTAAATGCCATAAAATATATAATATGTACCGTGTATGCTGTAAAACAACACTAAATAGCAGTAGAAAGTTGTAGTTAGTCTGTTGGATCCGGACCTTGAAAATGAATAGCCTATTTGAATTTAGCATTCTCTACTTCTATTGTATTTACATTTCCACATAGTCAAGTAAGCTGATATGACCACAATCGCCCCCTGGTGTACAAGAGGCACATTGTGTATGGCCAACAGTCACATCAGAGATCCATCCATTTCCTACCCGCATGACCCTCTCGGGGTCGCGGGTGTATCGCACCTATCCCAGTTGCACTCAGGCGGAAGGTGGGATACACCCTGGACTAGTCACCACCTCATTCACACACTAGGTTCCTAATTGTTTTCTGTGCAACTAAAGTGTTTCATTTAGTAGCACTGGTGCTCCTAGTGAAAAAAGCTAAGCGTACAGCCCTGATGTCATGCTCGCTGCAGCTTGCCTCTTTTGTCAGCAACATTGAGGGACAGAAGTTGAGAGTCTCTAAACACTAGTACATTTTATAACACCAGAAGAAGATGTTTGATTGAGATCATAAAAACTAGGACTTCATATGTAGCTGTGATAATAGAATAAACTGAATAATTTGACAAATCAGACTAATTTAGTGCATAGAAATGTACTGATTGTGAAAAGTGACACAATGTCAGACAAGGCAGCAGAAATCTTCAATGATTATTTTCAAACTAGTAAAAAGAACATTTATATCATGTGTTGCCATTTATGTCAGTAGAAATGTTCGCATTTCAGCCTACAATAATTCAACCACTAACTACAGAAAAGATATGGCAACAAATTGTATATGATTGTATGTTTTATACATATGCACACAAGTACAACTGCTCACTGCTCCCCTCACCTCCCAGGGGGTGATCAAGGGTGATGGGTCAAATGCAGAGAAAAATTTCGCCACACCTCGTGTGTGTGTGATAATCATTGGTACTTTAACTTTAACTATTGTAGTCCAAGAACAATTATAAAATAGCTACAAAAAAATCGTTAGTTACTCACTCGTCACTCATTACTCGGGTAGTTTTTTTGTAGAATATCTGTTACATTGAACAAGAGAGCACAGTCTACCAAGTCAAATGTATTGTGTGCTAAACATACTTGGCCAATAAAGCTGATTTTGATTGTTGTTTTGACTGGCTTGTTAATGAAGAGACAGTTTACACATATTTAAATTGTTTCCTGTCGAGTCATGTTCATAAATAAAAGTTCCACTCTATGTATGCATGTATCTATAAAAAAGTTTATGTAAGTACAGTACCTCGTCTTGCAGAAACTGGCAGTCAATCGTCAGTGTGTGTTTAGCAGCCTGTTTTGCGACTTCAACAACAAAGTTGGGTGTTGACAAAATTTCCAACTGTGAAGATAATCAGGGTACATTTAATTCAAAGTTACTACATAAATTACCACATATTAAAAGGTATGAACTATGTTACCTCTTCCCCTGACTTCTGCTGTGCTTGATCCGCCTCTTCTGCAAAGTTGGGAAGTATGCTGTTGTTGACGTTAAAGGTTACAGTAATTCTGAAAAACAAAAAGAACAAATACATTCACATGATTGGGACTTCCAGCTGATCAAGTTCGGTGCAAGATGTACTTAGAAGGGGCTCTGTGAAAATGTGATCGTTTTTTATATTTTATTGGCACATTCGCTAACTCCAGCCATCAACTCCACCATACTTTTTACTGGCCTGTTGTGTGCAGCCTTTTCTGTGGATTGCGCCTGTTGGCCAGACATTGCGAAACTGAGGAATTACGTTCTCCTAACATTTTAAACATTCAAGCAAATTTCAATAGAAGTACGGCAACCAACATTTTACCAGTAGATTTATCTTTGCACTAAAGTTCTCCGACCAGGCCATGTAGTATCTGTTCTCTGCTCTCGCGTCGCTGAATACAGACAGTGTCTCAGGTGTGCATAAGCATGTGTGCCCCGTCATCCCTTTTGATTATTTTGGTCCCTTGCTTCTTAATTTCCATAGCCTCCTTAATCCATCTTGTCTATTTGTTTCTCATGAAATGACTTGTCCTTGTGTTTAGAGCCGGTGCAACAAATTGTGGTTTGAAATTGTGTTGTTTGTAATTATTGTGGCTTTTCAATGGTGCTGTAATTGAAAGTTATGATGTTGCAATGTTGCAAGGAGGAGACAGTCAGAGAAATACTCTGCTGATCCACTCTTTATTGTCTTTTTTTCCCCACATTAAAATCGTTAAGAGAGCCGTTAAGGAACTGAATCGTAAAACAGAATCGAAAGTGAAGTCGGAACCGGAAAAATCGTAACAATTCCCACCCTTAATATTTCGGTTTGCAAAATTGACCTTTTTTTTTTAAATTCGACCTAATTGTGTTTCATCTAACTCATTACCAATTTAATACTTCTAACAAAATAAAACAAAATAAGCTGACAAAACTAAAATTGATTAGAGAATGTTGCAACTTTACGGGGTACAAGATTACAGAAAAACAGATCAAGTGACAAAGGGGAGAGGGACGGCGTGACGCAGTGGGAGAGTGGCCGTGCGCAACCCGAGGGTCACTGGTTCAAATCCCACCTAGTACCAACCTCGTCACGTCCGTTGTGTCCTGAGCAAGACACTTCACCCTTGCTCCTGATGGGTGCTGGTTGGTGCCTTGCATGGCAGCTCCCTCCATCAGTGTGTGAATGTGTGTGTGAATGGGTAAATGTGGAAGTAGTGTCAAAGCGCTTTGAGTACCTTGAAGGTAGAAAAGCGCTATACAAGTACAACCCATTTATCATTTATTTATGATTTATGTAAGGGAAAACATTAAAAGTGAACAAATTACCCTCCCAGTAGATCATGTTGAGTGTGTTGGAATTAAAATCACATTTTCCTCAGAAATGTACTTCAAGGTAATTGTAGTATACCGACCACCCACAGCTAAAGACATTTTTCTCAATTCATTTTTAGACATCCTCAAACAGCACAGTATGAAAGAATTGAACTCCATGGGGGACGTTAATCTGGACTGGTTAAAATAAGTCGCGTAGAAAGAAACTTAAGGATATTATAAACGGCTTCTACATGACACAAATGATAAGCAGCCCTACTAGAATTACATTGGGTACAAAAATCAAACAGATCATCTATAAATAGACGGCGTGGCGCAGTGGGAGAGTGGCCGTGCGCAACCCGAGGGTCCCTGGTTCAAATCCCACCTAGTACCAACCTCGTCACGTCCGTTGTGTCCTGAGCAAGACACTTCACCCTTGCTCCTGATGGGTGCTGGTTGGCGCCTTGCATGGCAGCTCCCTCCATCAGTGTGTGAATGTGTGTGTGAATGGGTAAATGTGGAAGTCATGTCAAAGTGCTTTGAGTACCTTGAAGGTAGAAAAGCGCTATACAAGTACAACCCATTTACATTTTACACTAACACAAAACCCAGAAAGAAAAGTGCTAAAATAAAAATACCTCGGATTAATGAAACAATTTAGATTCTAATAAAAAATCGGGACTCAGCTCTCAAAAGAGCGATTAAAACAGGTCTAAATACGGATCGTATGATTTTTTTTTTAAAAAGTTTTGAGGAACAAAGTTACAATGCTTATGCGGAAGTCTAGGGCTGACTTTCACTTAGAATTAATATCAATGGCGGTAATATCACAAAAAGTCTGGACATAAATAATAATTTTAATGAACATTTCATCCAGTTTGTACAAGCCCTAAATAAAAAGTCCCTTAAAATCAATGCAAAGAATTGCCATATATTCAGGATGGACTAAGTTTAGAATTAACAAATGAAACAAAGGTCAACAAAATCCTCCCTGCATTATCAAACTCACGATCTCGAGAGATGTACGGTCGGTACACTTGCTTCCTAAAAACGTATAAAGATAGTCTTAATGCTCCTATAACAACATTGATAAATAAATCAATAACAGAAAAAACTTTCCCTACCACGTTGAAAGCTGTTACTATCATCCCAATCCATAAAGAGGGAAATAAACAAGACATCAACAAGTACAGACCAATTAGCCCTCTCCCTGTTACATCAAAAGGAATAGAAAAATTTAAATTAAAAAATGGCTTTGGAGCAATCAAAACTGCTCACACGGTCATTAAGGTGGGCATTGTGTTGACATCAACTTAATGTGTATTATATTTATCCATGAGAGCATTTTTGTTGTTAATTGTGAGGTGTGTGTTAAAATCATGGTAGTTTTTAGAAATGATGACAGATGTGAACAAGAGCATGTATTGTCTTTGTGTGATAATGTAAATAAGGTGTGGTTGTATTGGATATTAAGTATGTGTCAATGAAAGGGCAAATTATGACTTTTCTTAATTTGATTACATGCTATATTATGATAATTTATTGATTAATTATGAACTATTTATATATATACACTATTAATTATGATTGATTAGTGTCATAATTTTATTGCATGATTTTTGTATTCCTTTAATTTAGGTAGCCAGGGAGTACAGATGGAAAGTAGCTATTTAGATAGAATCTGGTACAGAACATGTCTGGTTTTTAACTTACTGTTTCTGTACATTGTCCTATCATATAAGGACTAAATTAAATAAACTCCTTAGTGAATTATTGAGGCCACAATAATTCACTATGTGTTGTAAAATATCAAATTACTTCTGCAAAAGCAAACATTGACCCCAAACATGACCTGTCCTCTGCCTCTGCTCTTGCTGCGCTTGACTATCAGCTGCCTTTTCTTGGATGTTTCTGAAAGTGCTACTACAACTACCACTACTGCTACTACTACTACTACAACAACTAACACTGTCCCGTTTTCAGGGACAGAGGGGGGAGGAGGTTAGTTTGGAATGTGTCAAGTTTGAGCGCGTCGAGGTTTTTATTTAATTAATAAATGGTTGGTAATTAATGGTTGGTGGAAACAACCCCAACCTCAAAGGTTGGGGTTGGTTTCCCCAAAAAGATTAGGTTAAAAACAGCAAACATTAAAAAATAAAAACTCATTAAGCCTTGGTCGAAAAGGCTCACAGACTAGAAAATAGGTTCATCCTCAGTCCCAAGGTAATGTTGAAAAGGATGAACCAGAACATCAAAACAAATTGGCTAAAATCTGTGCACAGACCAAATTGAATTTTATTGACATGTTGCCATTAGTGTTAATGATCATTTGAATGTCCCTGAATACAACTGTTTTTGCGCTTTTGAATTTTTCACCCTGTGAGCTGCATACAGATTGGCCCTTTCCAGGACATAAGTGTCAACGGAAGGAGGAATCAGCGTGAGACCAAAAAGGTAATTATAAAATAAAAAAGATGCAGAATCTGTGTCAGTTCCTCTGTGCAGATTCGAGGATGACAGGCCGCCACTCCAGATTCCCTTCCACCCACTGAGAGGGTCAGGGTCAAAGTCGGATCCCAGACCTGTTCCCGAGACCTGACTGGGAGGAACCTCAGAAGAGAAAACACCTTGCCAGCGATGACGAGAACAACTAAGGTTGCCAGCCACGATGTGTCCATCGGACCTCCAGCAGCTGTGGAAAGAGGTGTCGGGAGTACCAAACAACGAGGAGGCCTTGAAGCAAGCAGAGGACCTGGACTTGAACACCAACAGCTCCAACTCCCTCTCATCCTTCCCCATAACGGCCAGCACGCACATGCCACTGCACAGTCTGTCCAATGGACAGAGACACACCCCAAAGAGAGACAGAGCCGGACTGTTGGAGTGGATCTCCTTCTCCACCGGGGCAGTCAAGGGCCCAACGAGGTGTCGGCAGGCCACCAGCCTGAGGCACCACCGAGGAATCTACACAAGCACTAATCGAGCATGGACTCATACGAAATTCAGTTTTTGTTCAAAACACATAATCATATTGGTAACTACATTCATTGCAAATGCTGGAGAGAGAATTCTGCAACAACCATACAGTCATATGTCTATTTTCATTTTTAAACAGATTATTTTTGATTGATCATTAATGTGAAATACATCTGAAAAGGCAAATTATATATATATATATATATATATATATATATATATATATATATATATATATTCATCTAATTATGTTCAATGATGCTCATGATCAAAATATTCTGTTACTCCATTTTACTGAATCTAAGGGGAGGCCACTAATTGTTTTCTGCGAGATGGTTTTACTGCAGGCTGATAACAGTGATCACTCAGTGAGGGTCATAGAGGAATTTTCACCTCGCATAACAACATTGGGGTTTTCGCCTTTATCTGTGGTAGAGATTTTAGGTCAGTGGCCTAGGTCAGAAATCTGTATGGTCCAGGGTTGTAGAACCCAGGAAGGGGGGTATGTAGTGGAATTTCTGACCTTTTGTAACATATTTTGTGTCTGTCGAAGTCCAAGAGAAAAGCCTGTCAAAAAGCCTTAAGAGGTCTGCTCTTTTCTTTTTTTCCTAATCAAAACTATTGAGGGATCATATGTAGGTGAAAGTTGAACTTGTGGTCGGGCTAACCATTCTACAAAATGTTTTGATTGTATATTCTGACTAAGGGATGCAAGGTTGTTGCGGAGCAAGCAGGTCCAAAACAACGGGACCGTGACACATAAGGGAAACATAAAAGTCCAGTAGACAAATATTATGGATGATTCGCATGATTTTGATCATCCATGTCTCTCCGGAGGACATTGTCTGTCTGCATGGGCAATTCAATCCAACTCTGTACTTTTGATTATGGGTAGATAAAACTTTTGTACTAAATCCACTTTGTTTGCTGTTTAAGCTTCGGACCATCCACCACAATTCCTATACGACCAATTTCTGCTCAAGCTCTCAATGGATCTGTCCGGATAGAGCATGTACATGTACACACATTGGTACATGTAAATGTGTGTACAAACCCCATTTAGACCGATTTTTTTATTTCATTTTATTTTATTTTAATCTTCTATTTTTTTCTCCCATTCCCCCCACTTGTTTACCTGTATCTCACATTTTTTGTAAGGGGCGCTGGAAGCCGGCAGAACCGTCAGCGATCCTGTTCTGTCTCCCTGTAATGTTTGTCTGATCTTGAATGGGATCGTGCTGAAAATTTAAATTTTCTTGAAGGAATAAATAAAGTACTATCTAATCTAATCTATAAAGAAATAATATGCTAACAGCCCCAAGATAGATGTGATAATGCTCTAAATAAATAAGCAAATAACACACTGAAGACGGCAGTAGTCCAGAAAAGCACATATATAATATTCATAATTTCCTTACTTTTCTGTAGCAACGTTTTTGGTGAGTTGTACTTCTGTTCCATCCATAGTCAGCTGCCAACCTCCAGACATCTTCGGTAAGTTTTCGCCTTTCTGGATCTTTTTCTCCTCTTTGATTTCATCAAATAGAAACTCTCCAAATGCTTTATCACCTGTTATTACAAAAATGTTTGATTTTCCAATTCATTATATGCATACATGTGAAAGACAAGATTCCATACAAATCAGTAGGCTGTAAGCCAGTCTCTTTTCCCCGGACATGTCCTCTTTTGCGGGGGTCACGGGCGGGTTTTTCAAAATGCTTCTAATGTCCGGCATTTTGAATTAGGGTTGCATGTATTTTCAATGTAGGTCCAAGGTTAAGTTACCGGATGTGTGTGTATATATATATATATATATATATATATATTAGGGCTGGGCAACAATTAAAAATTTTAATCGAAGTTAATCGCAATATTTCGCCGATTAATCGCGATTAACTGCATTGTATACACAAGGCCCAATAATGAATTCAAAAGTAGTGTGTAGTGCACCTTTATTGGAATATTCTCCCACATGAACAAAAGCGCCAAAACATTTGTTGTGCAAACACAATTTAAATCAGTCCTTGTTAAACAGTAGCAGTTAAATAGCATATTTTATGAAAATCAACTCAAAAAATGTAAATACAAACATTTAAGCTTATTGCCACTGCCAGAGTATTTAAGTTATCCTGTTTGTTATGGAAAATAAATATAATCTACATACAAATCTCTGAGCCACAATCATAACATCTGAACAGGCAATTTCTGAGGTTACAGCAGAAACATTTTTTGATCAGGGATCTTATGTTTAAAAAAACCTATAATTATAGGTAGTGGGTTGTTTTAGGGAATTTTTGATCAAATTATCCGTAGTAGCAATATTAATAATGTTGTGTTTATTCTGCGTAGTGCATTTAAAATAATTATGACCATATCTAGGAATTGATATGATGGGTATTTTCCGATTGTTTGCTTGGTGCTTTGATAAACTGAACGCATATACATGGTACTATAATGTGATGTTATGAGCCAGGGGAAAAAATAACTACCCTACCCAGCATGCAACAGAAGTGACGAGCATGCGCGGTAGCCCGGTATAGGTTGTGTCGCCATGACGGCATCTTGTATGTTGTGATATGCACGCTCTGAAAGCAAACGTTAAGAACTCAGCCAACACTCCTCGTCTGCATTATTCATAAATAGACAGACAACACATATACTCCGCTGCTTCACAGGTCGCTGGATGTAGCCGGCAAAGTATTCCCATGCTAGCTAGCCGGTCTAGCAATCACGCGTTATTCAGTCCAAAACGGCCCGATCCATCCACATTCAGAATTGTCTGGCGGTCGTAAGTGATCCCGGAGTGACCACGCTGTAAGCCAGCCATGAAATTTGCAGAATTGTCCGGTATTTTTGCCAAATGTTCCATCTTTACCAAGAGCACCTCGACGCCGAAGCCCATTCGGGCGGCGCCATCTTGTTAAGAAAAGGCGTTAACAAAATAAAAGCATGTAAATAACATACGCAAATGTGCGATAAAATAATTGTCGGTGTTAATAGATTGACGAGTTAACTCGTAATTAACACATTAATTTGCCCACCCCTAATATAAATATATCAGGGGTCGGCAACCTTTACCACTCAAAGAGCCATTTTGACCCCTTTCACAAAATAAAGAAGATAATGGGAGCCGCAACCATTTTCGCTAACATCTGCTGATTGTCACCCAGATAACAATAATAAGGGCGTGCTATGAAGCCATTGCCTTTGACGCCTTCTACAACATGTAAAAACAGCTTGCCAGCCTAGTAACATCTTGTACGGGGCTTCCGCTGATACACGTACACGACTGCAAGGCATATAGTCAACAGCCATACAGGTTACACTGAAGGTTGTGATATAGACAACTTTAACACTCTTACTAATATGCGCCACACTGTGAACCCACACCAAACAAGAATGACAAACACATTTCGGGAGAACATCCTCACAGTTATAACATAAACGCAACATAACAATTACCCCGAATCCCATGCATCCATGACTCTTCCAGGCTATATTATACACCCCACTAGCACCAAACCCCCCCCCCTCTGCGTCTGTTGAGGTGGGCGGGGTTGGGGGTGTATAATATAGCCTGGATGTGTGATGGATGCATGGGATTCTGGGTAATTCTTATGTTGCGTTTATGTTGTGTTACTGTGAGGATTTTCTCCCGAAATGTGTTTGTCATTCTTGTTTGGTGTGGGTTCACAGTGTGGCGCGTATTAGTAAGAGTGTTAAAGTTGTTTATATCCCAACCTTAAGTGTTGACTATATGCCTTGCAATCTCGTACGTGTGACGATAGAAGCAGCGAGATGCATGCGCCCAGCCGGCACGCAGATAGCATGGTGTAAAGGCGGGCGAAAACATGTTGTAGAGGACATTGAAAGTAAAGCCATTACGGCACGCCCTCAATATTGTAATCCGAGTGAAAATCGGAGAATGTTAACTTCGGGTCAGAGGCACCAAAATCCGGAAACCCCCCGAAACAAATCGGGGGGTGGGCGATTATGCAGCTGAGCCACATCAGACTGGCCAAAGAGCCATATTGTAGCGGCTGGCTAAGGGGTGTTAGCCAATGGCTTTGGCTGGGGGGGGGGACTTCCGGGGAAGTAAGGGAAGTGACGCTATTGACAGGAAGTGTTGGTTCGAGTTTTGCCGGGAAAAGGAAATAGACTTCTTGGTAAACACTGAGTGTAAAGTCAACATTTTTAACTCCAATAAATGAGTTATTTTAGTATTTGTGAGTCCATGGAAACTTAACTTTTATCTCCCGCTGGATCCGCATCGTTCGAGGATGGAGACAGGCTAGCTGTTAGCTTCAAGCTAACCAGCACCCTAGCAGACTCTTCCACCTCAAAAACATACTTTGCAGGTCAAAAAACGGGGCAGTTGTTTGCCTTTTGAAGTGTTAATGTGCAAGGAGTGTTCAAAAGGAGCCTTTTGAACAAGTGGCTGACAAGTTAGCATCGCTGACAGTGACGTCATCACCGTCATTGTTTACCGAAGCTGTGTGTTATGATAAATGCGATAGATTTATCAGATTTATTTTTTTATTATCTATAGCAGGGGTGTCAAAAGTGTGCCAAAGAGGCCATTTGCGGCCCACAGCTAATGTTTTAAAGGCCCACGGCACATTCTAAAAATACTATTAAAATAAACTAAAAATAACAAAAGTGAAATGAAAAAGCTTCAAGGTGAAATGTAATTTAGAAAAAGTTGCAATGTTGACTAAAAAAACAAAGCTGTTTTTTTTTCTTTCAAACTGTAGTTGCTCAAAACATAATATTGAATAAAAATCAATGTTATTATGAATTACTGACCTATCCAAGGTTCCCATTACTTCACATCCACTAAGAAATATATTTTTGGTGGAAGATCGTGCATATTTTGTGTTTGCCATTAAAAACATAGTTTTGTTAGACAAAAAAGGGCGGAAAACAAACAAAAAACAACATAAAAAAATAAAACATTTTGAAATGAGGTTTAGATGTGAAGTTGATGTAGACTCCAGAGATTTAAGCGTAAGATATAAAATGTATGTATGCCCTGGCACACCATTATCATCATTTCATGACCGAAGCAAAACACTTTTTACACTTTTATACTGAAATAAATACACCTACAACTTATTAAATAAAAAGATAGAAAAAACTACCAGCAGCGGTAAAGTTTAGATCCATGAAGGAAAGAAGAAAGTGAATGAATGTTTATAACTGAATACATTTACATACAGTATGTATACACATTTTCTTTTCTTATTATTTTTTTTTTTTTATGAAATAAGTAACGTTTATGACAACCTTTTTCCAAAACACAATATAGAATGTGGGATACAACAGAATAATGAATACGTTTAACATTTGTTTTTAAAAACGCTTACAAAAAAGTGGGACCCCATTTTTATGACTTGATGGAGTCCCTGGGACCCCATTTTAAAAATCCCTAGCGCCAACACAGGAGGAAAAAAAAGCTTTATTTAAATAAATATATTATTTATAAAGCAAGTTAGAGTATCATTGGCATATTTTCACCTACTCCAGGCCTTGGCACGCATATATGTGTCCTCTTTTTGGGATTTCGAATATGGTCAGCCTAATTAACAGGGAACTGCAAATGTTGGGTAATTTTGCTTAACACTCACAATCATTATGAAAGAAATAATGGAAGTATTTTAATGCATTCTAACATTCTAGATAAACGTAAACCATGTATTTCATAATGATTGTGAACGACAGGGAAAATTCCAAAACAAGTGCAGTTCCCCTTTGAGCTACGTACATAAAATATTGAGACATAAACTACTAATTAAAAGTCAAAATAAGAATTAGCCAGTGAATAATCCTACAATGTACGATTATACCGCATTTTTCAAGGTGAATGCAAACAAGCTAGATTAGTGCAAACATAATCTTACCTTCACTGAAAACTTTCAAATAACAGGGTTTTACTTGAATTTACGTTACCATTACTCCAGTAAATACAAGTTTTCAAACTATTCATGATAACTTCTTAAGGGAAATAAAAACATAAAATGTACCCTCTGTGTGCAGTCCACCGCAGCCACACGACATCGAAGGATTCAACACTTTGGAAGTAAAAAGTTTTGGTGCTCTGGTGCCGCTCATCATCCAGAGAGACCGTGTGAAGGGTCGGGCAGTGGCTGAGTTTGGTAAGCCAAGTATCGGGCAGCTCAGCGGCAGAACCCGAACTGTGCCTGTGGAAGCGATTGGATAGCGAAAAGCAGCCGCAGCTACACGAATAACCGACTTATACATGATAATGTAAAATACTAAAATGAGTTAAACGGCAAAGAAAAAATCCAAAATAAGAGTCCCGCTGTTCTTGCTGGGAGTGAAGGCCGATAAATGATACACGTGTGAACGAGGAAGGGCACGTTGACCTGTCGTGAATACAATTTATGCTCCGGAAGTAGTAGGTCAAGGAACGGAAGTAGAACAATGTGCGCTGTAAAATGCTGTCACGCCAAATTTCTTCCCCCCGGAAGAAATTTGGCGTGACAGCACCTCTAATGCCTGAAGGACCCCAATGATGGCGCGATAATACCAAGATACATGACTCTTAAGGGTTACAGCTGCAAAATTAGCGAAGCAAAAATAGCTTGAAAGATTAGCATGCTGGAATGCTAATATTTTTTTCCTCACCGTTATTTTTCACCGATGACAATCAGCCAATTATAATTTTTTTAAAACAGGCAGCTGTGTAGGTTGCTTCAAGGAGATTGGGGGGCTGATAGGTTGACATTGAAAACAATATATATCACTTTAATTCGATCTGTTATCGACTACGGATGCATTATTTATCGATCTGCTTCAAAAACTCTACTTGAGAAAATAGACCGGATCCAGTCGCAGGCGTTAAGATTATGTTGTGGAGCTACTAAATCTACTCCAGTGGCAGCATTACAAGTAGAAATGAATGAAAAACCTTTGGACATGAGGAGAGATAAACTCTCAGCAGTTTATTGGGCAAACTTAAAAGGATCCAAGCAAGGACATCCAACACGTCAAGTGCTAATAAATTGCCAAGAAAAAGGGAAGAAAAAAATGAATAGTTTTGGGTGGATAATAGGAGATATATGTAAAAAAACACAAATTGACAATATTAAAGTGAGCCCTACAGTACCAATTCCTGCAATACCACCGTGGATGTATGAAAACCCAAAGGTAGACATGCAGTTACTGAAGAATAGACATTTAAATAGTTACCAAATAGAACAACGGATTGAGGAAATGTTTTTTGATAATATTATGATATACACAGATGCATCAAAAACTATAAATAGTAAAGTGGGAGCTGCTGCAGTTATCCCACAGAGAAATATAGTGTTGAATAAAAGAATTAGTGATAAACTATCTGTTTTTACGGGGGAATTGGTAGCAATTTATATGGCAGTTAACTGGATAGAGGAAAACAAAGCTAGGAAAGTAGTCGTGTGCTCGGACTCCAGCAGTGCATTGACGAGCATAAAAAACATAACATCAGAAACAAGACTAGATATAGTTTATGAAATAGTTCAGGCAATCTACAGAATAAATAAAGCGGGAGGTGTGGTAACATTTCTCTGGGTTCCTGCTCATGTAGGAGTTGAGGGAAATGAGTTAGCTGATAGGTACGCAAAACAAGCTACCACTAAAACAGAAGTAAACATGGAGATTAAGCACAGTAAAGAAGAAGTGAAGAGCATAATTAAGATAGAACACAATAAAAAGTGGCAGGATAATTGGAATAAGGAAACAAAAGGTAGAGAGTTTTACAAAGTCCAGAGGAAAGTAGGTGTAATGAGAGGAGGGGGTAGAAATAGGAAAGAAGATGACATTATTACTAGAATGAGATTAGGCCATACATATCTAAATAGTTCACTAAAATTGATAGGCAAACATACTACAGGGCTGTGTGATTTTTGCCACCAGATAGAAAATGTTGACCATGTCTTAATACAATGTAGGAAATATAATAGAGAAAGAGAAATACTGGAAAATAAGTTAGCAAAAGAGAATATTATGTTAGAAGTGGGAGGTATATTAGGATTGCATTCAGAAAACATAGGATATAAAGCAATATACACATATTTAAAAAACACTGGGTTAAGTAAAAGAATATAGAGTAGGGATCCACCTCGGTCCACACTCCATTACAGTAGGTGGCGGTAATGCACACCAGAAGGTTGCTTGCCAACCGCCATAAAAACAAAAGAAGAAGAAGAAGAAGAAGAAGCTGCTTCAAGGTCCTTTCACCCTCATTGGGGTCCTTCAAGCATCAGAGGGGCTGTCACGCCAAATTTCATGCCCCTAAAGCTGACCAACACGCCGGACTGTAGTCAGCTGGAGGCGTGTCTTAGTGAAATTAAACAATGGATGTCCGCTAATTTTTTGTAACTTAACGCCCAAAAAACGGAAATGCTGATTATCGGTCCTGCTAGACACCGACCTCTATTTAATAATACAACTGTAACATTTGACAACCAAATAATTAAACAAGGTGACTCGGTAAAATATCTGGGTATTATCTTCGACCCAACTCTCTTCTTTGAGTCACACATTAAAAGCGTTACTAAAACGGCCTTCTTTCATCTCCGTAATATCGCTAAAATTAGCTCCATTCGGTCCACTAAGGACGCTGAGATCATTATCGATGCGTTTGTTACGTCTCGTCTCGATTACTGTAAAGTATTATTTTCGGGTCTCCCCATGTCTAGCATCAAAAGATTACAGTTGGTACAAAATGCGGCTGCTAGACTTTTGACAAGAACAAGAAAGTTTGATCATATTACGCCTATACTGGCTCACCTGCACTGGCTTCCTGTGCACTTAAGATGTGACTTTAAGGCTTTACTACTTACGTATAAAATATATCTTGCCGATTGTATTGTACCATATGTCCCAGCAAGAAATCTGCGTTCAAAAGACTCTGGCTTATTAGTGATTCCTAAAGCCCCAAAAAAGTCTGCGGGCTATAGAGCGTTTTCTGTTCGGGCTCCAATACTCTGGAATGCCCTCCCGGTAACAGTTCGTGATGCCACCTCCGTAGAAGCATTTAAGTCTCACCTTAAAACTCATTTGTATGCTCTAGCCTTTAAATAGACATCCTTTTTAGACCAGTTGATCTGCCGCTTCTTTTCTTTTTCTCCTCTGTCCCCCCCTCCCTTGTGGAGGGGGTCCGGTCCGATGACCATGAATGAGTACTGGCTGTCCAGAGTCGAGACCCAGGATGGACCACTCGCCTGTGTATCGGTTGGGGACATCTCTACGCTGCTGATCCGGCTCCGCTTTTGATGGTTTCCTGTGGACGGGACTCTCGCTGCTGTCTTGCATCCGCTTTGAACTGAACTCTCGCGGCTGTGTTGGAGCCACTATCGATTGAACTTTCACAGTATCATGTTAGACCCGCTCGACATCCATTGCTTTCGGTCCCCTAGAGGGGGAGGGGGGGGGGGCACATTTGAGGTCCTCTCCAAGGTTTCTAATAGTCATCATTGTCACTGGCGTCCCACTGGATGTGAGTTTTCCTTGCCCTTATGTGGGTTCTTCCGAGGATGTCGTAGTCGTAGTGGTTCGTACAGTCCTTTGAGACATTTGTGATTTAGGGCTATATAAATAAACATTGATTGATTAAATATAATTACTGTAATGTACATTTATTTTTTGACATTTGTTGTGATGTACTAAATATCATTACTGTAATGTACATTTATTTGTGATGTATTAAGGATCATTACGGCATTGTACATTCATTAATGACAATTGTGGTGATGTATTGCACATTAGTGTAATATACATCTATTTTTGGGCAATTCTTGTGATATAAAACATAACTGCAATGAACATTTATTTTTGACATTATGTTGTGATGAATTAAGCATCACTCTAATGTATACGTATTTTTGACAAACTATGTTGTGAACTAATAAACAACACTAATGTAGTACATAATGATTTTGACATATGTTGTGATTTATTAAACATTGCTGTAAATGCTGTGATGTATTAAACATCATTACTGTAATGTGTATTTATTTTTGAAATTCGTTGTGATGTATTAAACACCATTACAGTAAATGTTGTGATGGTAAACATTAAAGTAATATAAAACAATTTCACATTTTTGGGGATGTATTAAATGTTGTAATGTGATAAACATAATTTCTGTGGTGTACATTTGTTTTTTTTACATATGTTGCAATGTATTAAACATTACTGTAAATGTTTTGGTGTATGAAACTACGGTATTGTACATTTATTTTTAAATTTTGACATGCTGTAATGTATTACACATTTTCATTATCAAAGACTATAAAAATGGGACCCATTACCTCCCTGCTTGGCACTCAGCATCAAGGGTTGGAATTGGGGGTTAAATCACCAAAATGATTCCCGGGCGTGGCCACCGCTGCTGCCCACTGCTCCCCTCATCCACGTGGGGGTGATCAAGGGTGATGGGTCAAATGCAGAGAATAATTTCGCCACACCTGGTGTGTGTGTGTGACAGTCATTGGCACTTTAACTTAAATTACTGTCAATAACATTTACGTCATTGTAAATGTACTTTACTGTAAATGTTGTCATGTATTAAATATCATTACTGTAATGTATATTTATTTTTGACATGTGGTAACGTGTATCGAATTGAATTATTTCCTTTCATTTTGACATGTTGGCTCTGCAACAGATGTTCTCAGTAACTGTCCAAAGTACAATTAGTTGGATTTGTAAAAAAAAAAACAAATTCATATGCAACACTTTAATTAAAGACAAGTCAATCATATTTGGTTTTCATAAGTATGAAAAAAGGTGGTTACATACTGTACTGCACAATCCTGAGTCGTGTACAAAAGATGCAAATATGCATCTTCCATAATCTGTGATTTATAGTTTACAAAGTGCGAAAGACCTGAGTAGTCAAATCATTACTGTTAGTCGACATGCATTGCATACATGTGTTGTTCATAAACAGTAAATGCAGACTATCAAAACGTAGATAATGCGTGCATGTTTCTCACTGTATAGAAAAGTGTAAACTGATATAGATTATTATAACACAATAGATAATTAGAAAAGGATCATGTCTGCTTGACATGCAGTACTCGTAAAAGTTATGATATTGGAATAGATTCGACATTTCAGGATGAAGTTAATAAAACCTTTACAGATGACCTTGATTTGACCATCACTAAATGTTGAATGTTTCACTACAACATTAATATTGACAAAGGTGTATGATCAACACGTTAGTTATCATTTAAACATTCTCCTCATCATAGTTCACAACAATTATTCAATACAACCACCCCAGCTGTCAAACAGGAAGTTGTCAGAGGGAAGGGGTCACTGAAATTAGAGCGTAATCAGCAGAGAAGAGTGACAGAAATACATTCTTTATGATTTTATGTAAAAAAAAAAAATAAGTAGTGAAACTTGGAACAAAAGTCGAAAGATGTATGAAATTTAACGTCATCCTGGTATGTCAACTAAAACCTAATACAATACCATCAATTTTAATGAGTTTGTGAACATCCATGGTCTTACAAAACCTTTGAATCAATTCAATGCTTTGAAATAATCCACATTATTTGGAAACTTGGAAACTTTTTGTCAAAAGTAATTTTAAGATTGATGGCAAAAAATTAAAATATTTGTCTTCAGTCAGACGACAAACAATGCAATAACTGCTAAGTATTATTATTTAGCAAGATGAAATTTGAATCGGTAGAAGATAGCATGTCATCAACGTTACTGTGACAGCTAAAAGCGGGAGGTAGTTTAATCTATTACTATCATATCTCATTGACATGCAGATACCTGTTTGTGGAGACATACTAAAATCCTAGGTGCTCAGCTTTTGCTGGGATGCAGTTTCCGGCCAAAGTACTGTGGGGCTGCATGCAGCAGCCAATCAGCATCGACAAGACACAAGTCCCTCATGTAGCAGCGTGAGGTGTGCAGCAGTTCATTGAACACCACATTTGCTGGTTTAGCCTGAAAAAGGACAGAAGAAGGGTGGATGGCTACTGGTTGGTGAGTGTCCAGTGCTAAATAACTGCCATCGGGCTGAAGCTCTGCAGCGTTGATGAACATCCCATGAGCAATGCACTGTCGGATCTTTCCAGTGTCGGCACCGCATGACTCCAACTTTAAATTCAGCTGAAGAACAAGAAAATAACAGATTACAGCGGCTGTGACAGAAACATGTACACTGTAATAATAGAATGCTGACTTTCCTATTGTAATTGGAAAGTCAAATCCAAAATAAGTAGACAAACATTAAATAATAATAAAATATAAAATTGACTCAGTATCTTGCTAACAAAAAATGCACTTAAAAATTAACATCTTGAAGTGCAGTTTTTTTCGACAGTTGTAAAAACTGAGTTGGATGTTTTGTTTATCTTTTTTTGTTGCCATCACTTTTCAACAAATTGGGAATACTGATACTAGCCTTGCGATGAGGTGGCGACTTGTCCAGGGTGTACCCCGCCTTCCGCCCGATTGTAGCTGAGATAGGCGCCAGCGCCCCCCGCGACCC
This sequence comes from Nerophis ophidion, assembly GCF_033978795.1. NCBI lineage: Eukaryota > Metazoa > Chordata > Actinopteri > Syngnathiformes > Syngnathidae > Nerophis > Nerophis ophidion. The sequence continues at coordinate 51,738,535 of NC_084614.1, forward strand.
CGAAAGGGAATAAGCGGTAGAAAATGGATGGATGGATGGATACTAGCCCATCCGTGTTGATGGGCTCATCTTGGTCACTCAGACGACAAAATATTCTCGGGACATTTAGCTTTAAAGTCATCTTTTTCCCTCCAATTTTTGTTACCTTGCGGTGCTTCTCACTGGTGAGGCCCAGCTTGTGTGTGTGTGTGTGTGTGTGTGTGTGTGTGTGGAGTGTGTAAGACGGATAATGGTTGCTGACAAACACATGGTGGGCAAACAAGAGTATTCTAGCAAATAGTTACATGGAAATTCTGCAAATCACCTGTGGAAATGCATCCAACATGTCTTTATAAAAAGTTATTATAGAGTTGCCAAGATAGTCCATCATAAAGTAAAAATAATGGTAAATGGGTCAGCCAGCCAGCCATTTCCTATCGCTTATTCCCTTTGGGATCACGGGGGGTGCTGGTGCCTATCTCAGCTACAATCGGGTGGAAGGCGGTGTACACCCTGGACAAGTCGCTACCTCATCACAGGGCCAACAAAAATAGACAGACAACATTCACACTCACATTCACACACTATGGCCAATTTAGTGTGTTTTGTGGCTCCCATTGCTTTCTTTATTTTGTGAAACAGGTCAAAATGGCTCTTTGAGTGGTAAAGGTTGCTGACCCCTGATCTAGAACAAAGATTGGCATTTTGGCTCATTTACACCAAATCAAACCCACTTTGAGCTACAAAGCCAATTTGAGATCTAAATGAAAGGCAACTTTATTTACCGTATTTTTCGGAGTATAAGTCGTTCTGGAGTATAAGTCGCACCTGCCGAAAATGCATAATAAAGAAGGAAAAAAACATAAATAAGTCGCACTGGAGTATAAGCCGCATTTTGGGGAGAAATGTATTTGATAAAACCCAACACCAAGAATAGACATTTGAAAGGCAATTTGAAATAAATAAAGAATAGTAAACAATTATTTGATATTTTACGGTAATGTGTCAATAATTTCACACATAAGTCGCACCCCCGGCAAAACTATGAAAAAAACTGCGACTTATATATAAAATATGGTATACGTTTTCCCATAACGTGACTTAAATGGTAGACCGGCCGTTCAGAAACAGTTTCTGCCATCCCAGTCACTGCCGTTGTGTCCTTGAACAAAACACTTCACCCACCTTGCTAGTGCCACTCACACTGGGGAATAAAAGTGAATTAATATTTGGTGGTGGTCATAGTCGCAAATTGGCAGCCACATTTATGTCTAGCCTCAGTCCAGCTGTATCTTATTATGTAATTTACCACCATAAATGCAGGAATGTGGACTGAATGAATGATGGATTCTCAGTGTCCCTAGAAAAAAAGCGCTATATAAATCTAATCATTATTATTATTGTCAGGTTTCTGACTTGTTTTGTTTTTGTAACTGCTTTCTTTGTAGTTCCTTCCATGATTCCCAGAGTGACAAGACACACATGTTGCCACCTAGCAATTTATGCATGTTTCTTGAAGTCTAGCTGTAGAAATTGTTTTATTCTGATCCATTGTGAGGCCACTAAGGATATAACGATATTGAAATGTCATATAATGGTTATCGTGACCAAATTGTCACAGTTATTATCATTGCGGTATTGTTGAATGCTCTAAAAGTAGTTATGCACATACTGAAATATATATATTTTTTAAATAACTAAAATAAATATACATACTGTTAGAAAAAACATTATTTTATATGTTTTGTGTTTCCTAATCTTAACTGATAGTGTTTTAGTCTTTGTATTTTATATGTTTTAATGGCTCAGCTTTTATTTTTTTTTTATATAGTATATTATAATATGGCTTCACGGTGGCAGAGGGGTTAGTGCGTCTGCCTCACAATACGAAGTTCCTGCAGTCCTGGGTTCAAATCCAGGCTCGGGATCTTTCTGTGTGGAGTTTGCATGTTCTCCCCGTGAATGCGTGGGTTCCCTCCGGGTACTCCAGCTTCCTCCCACCTCCAAAGACATGCACCTGGGGATAGGTTAATTGGCAACACTAAAATTGGCCCTAGTGTGTGAATGTGAGTGTGAATGTTGTCTGTCTATCTGTGTTGGCCCTGCGATGAGGTGGCGACTTGTCCAGGGTGTACCCCGCCTTCCGCCCGATTGCAGCTGAGATAGGCGCCAGCGCCTCCCGCGACCCCAAAAGGGAATAAGCGGTAGAAAATGGATGGATATTATAATATAATATACTTATTATAATATAATATACTGTATCACTTTAAGATTTCCTTAAATAAAACTTGTGTAAAAAATAAAATCTGTTATTATTTATTATTCCTGGTGGAGTTGTGGCACCCTACTGTGTTCAGCAGTCCTTGAACGTACCTTTGTCCCGTCTTCTTCTGAGTTTAGAACAATCCCTTTGTGCTAAGAGAGCACAGTTTGTAGGTTCAATGTGCACAATTGAATAGCTTAGTTGCTCACATAGCAATGTGTTTACATAGGTTTAGATTAGGTTATGTCGTTTCTTAGTGGGGGAAAGACGTTAATGTGTCTTGTTTTCATGTTAGCATTTAAGCTATTTCTATTGTTTTGTGTTTTTGCTCAATTTTATCTACAACTTGTTTATGCAGCTGTGTCAAGACGAGCTATGTTTCCCCCTCAAATGCACTTCGAGTGACAGACTTGTCGGATTATATTCTCAGCTATCTACTTTCTAGGTGAGAGGCATGGTTCATGATCTACAATAAAATTACAGGGAGCAGAGAAGCAAGAAAACAGTAAACCACTTGATGTAAACATAGGGACAAACAGAAGTTATTATTTTGCTGCTATAAATAGTTTGTGTTAGCACTTACAACAACAATATCACTAATACTTGGTTAATATTCAAGTCACAAAATGTAAATTGAGTATTGTTAGCGCTTTTGGAGTGGTTATCGGATTTTATGGGCGGAATAGTGGAGCTCCCATTGGCTCTGCTGTAGGATGACTTTTATTTACGTTTGTTTAAAATGCATTTGAAAAAATACTGTCATGACTTTCATAATGATTGTGAACAATAGGCAAAAGTCCCAATAAAAGTGTAGTTCCCCTTTAAGAGTGTATGAGCCACTCCATCACATTTTTTTAAATATATATTCTCCTCTAAACTTTTCAAACACTCTTACAGGTGCACTTAAATGTAAATAAACAGTAAATAGTGAACATTTGCAAGTTAGCAATTAGAAACGTAACAGGAAGTGACTATATGTTCTGAAACCTGTGGATGTTTAAGGATTAGATTGAGATCTGCATCTTCCTACTCTTCAATGTTGAATTGTGAAAGTGTAAACATGTGATTTAGTATCAGCATGAATACAAAATGCTCATGTGACAGTACCATAGAAAATAACAAACTGGTAACAGTTTTGTATTGATCCTTCAAAAAAATATCATGTCTCATGTTCAGATGTGCAAATGTACCTTAAGGCAGATTTCTCTTAGTTGAGCTCGGACGTCTTTCACCAGACTCATGTTCCTGCTGTTGACAAAGTTTTCTCGACACCACTCCTGGAAAAGCACAGCATATTATAGAATGACGTCTGATAGCTATTATACAGTTATTAATTTCTTTCTCACTTTATTTCCATTGACTTTCTGGAACGCTCTGTAGATATTGAGGAGCGTCATGTGATCTCCTCCGCTGGACATGAACTTCTTGCGAACCGCGAGAACTTCTTCTCGCCGTGCTGGTGGGTTGTAGAGCACGGTGTCTACCGATAGCAGGGACACCATGCTCAACATTTCCTCAGAGCACGAGTAGTTGGAGGACAGCAGGATGGTCTACAAAGCGGGAACACGGACCGTTGGGTCAGATTGGAGCCAACAGTAATAACATTTGTCCAGATCCAAAATAGATCATTATTACTTTAACTTGTACTAATTTTTGTCATCTACAAATATATTTACAATCATTGATAAATAAACACTTGATCATTTACCAAACTGAGTATGTATGAATATGTACAACCTTGGCATATCTTGGCTCCAGGGGGAATCGTGACATCTTCTTCCCCAAACCTGTGAGGACAACGTGTCCATGGTTTCTTTCCACAGCCCCCAGCAGCTCCAAATGCTCCACAGCTGAGCACAAGGCCTCTGCAACACAGCAGCCACATGGCAACATAGCACGGAACACGCTCTACACTGCAGCACTTGCTGCTTCCTACCTGCAGAGGGCTTTGACATGAAGTCAAAATTCATGACATCTTGAATCCCTAAAGCCATGAGCTGCAGCATCACACTGGCTAAGTTACACCTACAAAACAGCAGAATGAGAACGTTAAAGACATGACTGTATACTTGAGATGCTTCAATTGATCGTATCGACCAATTACCATCAAAAAAAGTACGTGATCAGTCAATGCCGGCTAATTCTTTTCAAAGACGATGACAAAAAACAATCACTTGTGGAGGATACTTGATTCATTTTTGACAGAGGCGGCTAGCAGCTAACTGTCTTCTGTATGTTCATATTTATCACCTCCACTGTAGCCAATAAACTATGTTTATTACAAATTGTCTCTCCACCTTACATTTACATTTTGCCCATGCCTCTTGGCCGTCTTATATATTTGTTTTGTCTTCAGACATTATCAGGCCAGCTGGAGGTGAAACAGTTTTTTTCAACGCTATTACTCTCTGCCATCTTTGCATTTTTGACCAGCTTTCCCTCTTCATTGTACATATTGGATCTTTTGGGACGGGAAGATGTCAGAATGGACAGAAAATGATTTTGAAGTGCTATTCAGTCTTTTGGAAAAGTCAATTGTGCGCATTACTATTACCGTATTACAAAATACAAGTGATGCGTTCACGGGAGTGCTGGATATGGGAAAATCTACCAACTCTGTTACAGTCATAAAACTATTGCATATTAGTTGTAAGTGTTATTATTGTGTTGTTTTAATCTAATTGTTTTTAAAAGTGTTGTTTGGAACATGCTCCAGTTTATGTTACCATTAGTGATTTTTTGTTTGTTTGTTTCTTGTATCTTTTTGTCCTGTCCAGCCACTCAGGCAAATCATATTGTTGATGTAGATGCCCATATCTGCTATAAAGATTTACTTTACAAAAAAGAATAGTGGGATACTTTTCTTGTTGTCTTATTTGCACCATATTTTTCGGACCTGCCGAAAATGCATAAAAAAGAAGGGGAAAAAAAAAAAAAAAAAAAATATATATATATATATATATATATATATATATATATATATATATATATATATATATATATATATATAAGTCGCACTGGAGTATAAGTCGTATTTTTGGGGGAAATGTATTTGATAAAACCCAACACCAAGAAAAGACATTTGAAAGGCAATCTAAAATAAATAAAGAATAGTGAACAACAGGCTGAATAAGTGTATGTTATATGATGCATAAATAATCAACTGAGAAGGTGCCTGGTATGTTGACGTAACATATTATGGTAAGAGTCATTCAAATAACTATAACATATAGAACATGTTATACGTTTATCAAACAATCTGTCCCTCCTAATTGCTAAATCCGATGAAATCTTATACGGCTAGTCTCTTACGTGAATGAGCTAAATAATATTATTTAAAAATGTTACTGTAATGTGTTAATAATTTCACACATAAGTCTCTCCTGAGTATAAGTCGCACCCCCGGCCAAACTATGAAAAAAACTGTGACTTATGGTCCGAAAAATATGGTATTTGTCTTTATTAAATGGATTTATATTAATGTTTGGAGCAGCTAGACCAGAGTAAGAGGGGATAGAAAGAAGACAGAAAAGGAAGACAGAAAATAAATTGCCTGGACAAAAAAAGGGATGAGACAAAAAGACAACAACAGCAAATATGATATGTACAAATATGATACAAAATGTGATAGCAGAGAAGCAGTTGGTGAAGTAAAAATTAGTAACACAGAAATGACATTAACATTATTGTTCTACAAAAATGGAGGAATAAAAAAATACAAATAGTACTATTGATAATGAATAATAATTACCTCTATTATCAACAATACAATTGTTTTGAATGCAACAATAACAATAACTTGAATTACAAAAGAAAGAGAAGCAAATTGTATTAACCTTGTAGATTGTTATAGTAAAAATAGGTTAAGCTTTGTCATTGTGCCGTGTTTTACCCAGTTTCCCCTAGGGGAACAATGTTAATATATGTTTGATGAAATGTGAATGTATGCATTAGTGTACAGTATGTATGCATATGTGATTGTATATGTACAGTTTGTGTAGATGTATGTTTGTACAGTGAATGTGTGCGTGCATGTATGTACCATGAGTGTGTATGTATGTTTAGTTCTGGCGATTGGGACATCCCAATTTTATTTAGAAAAATGCTCTGACCTCTGAATTTCAGGCACAGTCATAGGGATAAACTTGTCGAACTCCTGCTCAGTGTAGAGACGATAGCAAAATCCAGACTCCTTCCTGCCAGAACGGCCTGCTCGCTGCCATGCCTGTGCTTTAGAAACTTGCTGCACTGCCAGAACCTCCAAGCCACTGTCTTAAAAGCACATAACACAATGCAACATTCAGCAACACAAAAACAAAAACACTATACAATATTGTGATATTAAAAAAGGTAAATTGTCACAGTGTTATTACATTGTCAGGTTATTGCATGTGTTCTTTTATAATGTGTGACAAATAATACTGGAGATAAAAGCAACTTGTCTGCAGGGATGTGTAAAAACAACCAATATTTAGTGGTACTGATCCTAATTAAGTCGGTACGGGAGGACTGTTAAGAATCTTGACAAATAAGGCTGAGCTGTACAGCAAAAAAAAAGATCATAATCAATTTTTTCATATTATCCGATCTTGATTTATTTAACCCATCCATCCATTTTCTATCACTTGTCCCTCTTGGGGTCACAAAGGTGCCTATTCCAGCTGCAATCGGGCGGAAGGTGGAGTACACCCAGGACAAGTCACCGGTTTATAGAACATTTTTTATTATCGTTTCAACCTCCCAGTTTTAAAACATCTGACTAAATGCTAAAACAATTAGAAATTTGATCGAATACATATTTTACTCAATAGTAAAACAAATGTATACAAAAAGGAAATAACACACTGACCTAGTATACAGTTCAGATTGTTTGTGAAGTCATACTAGACCCAAAATAAACTCATTGTTCTGTGGGAGTAAATAAGATATCTTTAAATGTAAACATTAACATTTTGAACTTATGATGCTACAAATGCTGTTATCATGGCTACGTGCAAATGTGTATCATCTTTATTAACAATACAGACAGTTTCAGCTGCAATACAAGTCTACTAGTAGCAGCTAAACTGCTAATGCTACATGTGCTGTTAGCAGTAACAAACTGTGCTAAATTGGGTCACATATTCAAATTTTTCTCTGCTGTGAGATGTCATTATGTTGACACGCAGGTCTACAAAAGTGTGGCCAATATATGTACAAAATAAAATGTGTTCGAAAATTTGGTTGGTGTGGCTTATATAGTAAACAGGTGCACATTATAGCCCGGATTGTGACTGTGGAGCACAATTCCCACTAAAGCATATCCAATACATATTATCTAGACCAGAAGAGAGTGTTTTTGGATGTAGATTATTTTCATTATAGGTTCATTTTAAGATTGTTAATCAAATTATTTGTTAGAAGCAGCCCTAGTAATCTGTGGCACCGCATTCCTTTTCGGGATATAGACACCCAACAATTTATGTTTTTTTCCAAGTGAGGGCAACAAAAACAAGCAGTAAACACTAAATGCAATATTTATTTTGTCTGCCCCTATGGCAGCTTCATGCATCTTAAGAACTGTGCCAAGAGAGATCCCCAGATGTACCAGAGAACATTTCCAATCTTACTTAATTTATCAGAAACAGACTTTGTATTCATGCCACATATCATTGTTTGTCTATCTGTGTCAGTTTTGTACAGTCGCAAACAAATGAATTAACATGACAATTTATTGTTACATGTACATCTACCTCTCTTGGCTCAATAGAGCTTGGGAAACTCTGGCTTAAAGGGGAACTGAACTTTTTTGGAATTTTGCCTATGGTTCTCAATCAATATGAAAGACATGACGACGGATTTATTTATGTATTCATTTTGCATTCTAACTTGTAAATAAATGCAATCAAAAGTTTGCTTACCATAAAGCCTATTAGAGCTGCTTTATTCTGCTTGTAAAGCCTTTAAAAACATCTCCACCAACACCTCCAATGATGTTTTATATACTGTACATGCTGTAAGTATATATGCAATGTAGTAATCGGCACATTTTTAATAACATTTAATATTTACGTATTTTGATCATTTAAGCATAATTAATCTGATAAATGCTTCGCAACATTCGCTTTTTTTAATTTATTTTTACAACATTACTGATTAGTACTAACAGTACTTACTGTGCAAGGTCAAGGTTGAATGCCAACTTCTAGAACATTATATATTCTTGTTTGGATGAAAAATTACTCATAATACTCGCAAAAAAAGAGGGGTGGAACCAAGAGTCTTTTCATGTCGTTTGCCATTTTCAGGTCCAGATTGGCTGTCAAAGTCTACCGACTTGTCATCCTCGCCCTTCTACTAACTAGGTGAAAGGCATGATTTATGATCTAGAATTAAAATTTGACAATCAAAGAAACAAGAAAGCAGCTCATCAGCGGATCATGTCAACATTGGCACGCAAGCTTGTGATCACAGCGCCTCTATCAATACTTTGTTTGCGTTAGCGCTTATAATAACTTATAATAACATATCACTAATACTTGGTTAATTTTCAAGTCAGGACATGTAAATGTAAATTATTGAGCATTGTTCGCATTTTTTGGATGCTTTTTTATTGGGTTTCATGGGCGGAATAGAGGACCTCCCATTGGCTCCACTGTAAGCTGACTTTTATTCACGTTTATTTACGGGTATGAAAGCTTTTTTTTTTACAGTACATCCGTCGTCATGTCTTTCAGAGTGATTGTGAACAATAAGCAAAATTCCCTCAAAAGTGCAATTCCCCTTTAACATATGCACAATATACAACAAACTATGTCACATATCATGGGTCCCCAAACTACAGGCCGCAGGCCGAATACGGCCTCCAAGCGTCCAAAATCCGGCCTGCGGGAAGTCCCAAGCAAAGGAAAAAAAAAGTATATATATATATATATATATATATATATATATATATACATATATATATATATATATATATATATATATATACATATATATATATATATATATATATATATACATATATATATATATATATATATATACATATATATATATATACATATATATATATATATATATATATATATATATACATATATATATATATACATATACATATATATATATATATATATATATATATATATATATATATATATATATATATATATATATATATATATATATATATATATATATATATATATATATATATATATATATATATATATATATATATATATATATATATATATATATATATATATATATTTTTTTTTTTTTAATTATTATTTTTTTAAATCTGTCCTTTCTAATCCATTTTCTACCGCTTGTTACTCTCGGCGTCTCCTGGCCGCTCAGGTAAATCATATTGTCCAAAAATGCATTTTCCCATCGACATCATCGCCATCGCGCTGCAGTGTCGGGCGAGTGCGCAGAAAGTTCGCGCTCTTTCATTCAATTAGTGCGCGAGGAATATATATATATATATATATATATATATATATATATATATATATATATATAAATATATGTATATATATATGTATATATATATATATATAAATATATGTATAATGTATATATATTTATAAATATATGTGTATATATATATATACATATGTATATATACATATATATACATATATACATACATACATATATACATATATATATATACATACATGTATATATATATGTATGTATATATATATATGTATATATATGTATATATATATATAACTATATATATATATATATATATATATATATATATATATATATATATATATAGTTGTGTTGTTTTTACATATTTCCTACAATAACAGTGGCCTGAAAGCTTAAATCAATTTAAAGTAAGATAGCTTGCTTTACGTTGCCCCCAAGTAATATTCTATACTTTAAATTCACATGAAAAATTAAGAAGGAGAAGATCCAAATTGTTGAACAAGATGATGATACTAATAATACTAATACATTGTATTTTTAAAGTGCTTGTCAATGCACTCAAAGACACTGATTGTAATAAGTTTAACAGCTTTGTATATCTTGAGATACACTGGTTCGAAGACCTCTATGAAGAAGACAAAACATGGACCCAGATTTCCTTCGCCCGGACGCGGGTCACCGGGGCCCCCTTCTGGAGCCAGGCCCGGAGGTGGGGCACGATGGCGAGCCCCTGGTGGCTGGGCCTGTTCCCATGGGTCCCGGCCGGGCACAGCCCGAAGAGGCAACGTGGGTCACCCCTCCAATGGGCTCACCACCCATAGCAGGGGCCATAGAGGTCGGGTGCAGAAGCTAGCTTTTGGGACGTGGAACGTCACCTCACTGGGGGGGAAAGAGCCTGAGCTAGTGCCCGAAGTGGAGAAGTTCCGGCTGGATATAGTCGGACTCACTTCGACGCACAGCAAGGGCTCTGGAACCACTTCTTTCGAGAGGGACTAGACCCTCTTCCACTCTGGCGTTGAGAGGCGACGGGCTGGGGTGGCAATTCTGGTTTTCCCTCGGCTTAAAGCCTGCATGTTGGAGTTCAACCCAGTGGACGAAAGGGTAGCCTCCCTCCGCCTTCAGGTGGGGGGACGGGTCCTGACTGTTGTTTGTGCTTGCGCACCAAACAGCGGTTCAGAGTACCCACACTTTTTGGGTACACTCGAGGGAGTACTGGAAAGTGCTCCCCCGGGTGATTCCCTTGTCCTACTGGGGGACTTCAACGCTCATGTTGGCAACGACAGTGAAACCTGGAGAGGCGTGATTGGGAAGAATGGCCGCCCGGATCTGAACCCGAGTGGTGTTTTGTTGTTGGACTTTTGTACTCGTCACAGTTTGTCCATTACAAACACCATGTTCAAACAAAAGGGTGTCCATATGTGCACTTGGCACCAGGACACCCTTGGCCGCAGTTCCATGATCGACTTTGTAGTTGTGTCATCGGATTTGTGGCCTTATGTTTTGGACACTTGGGTGAAGAGAGGGGCGGAGCTTTCTACCGATCACCACCTGGTGGTGAGTTGGCTGCGATGGTGGGGGAGGATGCCGGACAGACCTGGCAGGCCCAAACGCATTGTGAGGGTCTGTTGGGAACGTCTGGCAGAGTCTCCTGTCAGAGAAAGTTTCAATTCCCACCTCCGGAAGAACTTCGAACATGTCACCAGGGAGGTGCTGGACATTGAGTCCGAGTGGACCATGTTCCGCACCTCTATTGTCGAGGCGGCTAATCGGAGCTGTGGCCGCAAGGTAGTTGGTGCCTGTCGAGGCGGAAATCCTAAAACCCCTTGGTGGACACCAGCAGTGAGGGATGCCGTCAAGCTGAAGAAGGAGTCCTATCGGGTCCTTTTGGCTCATAGGACTCCGGAGGCAGTGGACAGGTACCGACAGGCCAAGCGGTGTAAAGGTTTCAGCGGTCGCTGAGGCATAAACTCGGACATGGGAGGAGTTTGGGGAAGCCATGGAAAACGACTTCCGGACGGCTTCGAAGTGATTCTGGACCACCGTCCGCCGCCTCAGGAAGGGGAAGCAGTGCACTATCAACACCGTGTATGGTGCGGATGGTGTCCTGCTGACCTCAACTGCGGATGTTGTGGATAGGTGGAGGGAATACTTCGAAGACCTACTCAATCCCACCAACACGTCTTCCTATGAGGAAGCAGTGCCTGGGGAATCTGTGATGGACTCTCCTATTTCTGGGGCTGAGGTCGCTGAGGTAGTTAAAAAGCTCCTCGGTGGAAAGGCCCAGGGGGTGGACGATATCCGCCCGGAGTTCCTTAAGGCTCTGGATGCTGTGGGGCTGTCTTGGTTGACAAGACTCTGCAGCATCGCGTGGACATCGGGGGCGGTACCTCTGGATTGGCAGACCGGGGTGGTGGTTCCTCTCTTTAAGAAGGGGGACCGGAGGGTGTGTTCCAACTATCGTGGGATCACACTCCTCAGCCTTCCCGGTAAGGTTTATTCAGGTGTACTGGAGAGGAGGCTACGCCGGATAGTCGAACCTTGGATTCAGGAGGAACAGTGTGGTTTTCGTCCTGGTCGTGGAACTGTGGACCAGCTCTATACTCTCGGCAGGGTTCTTGAGGGTGCATGGGAGTTTGCCCAACCAGTCTACATGTGCTTTGTGGACTTGGAGAAGGCATTCGACCGTGTCCCTCGGGAAGTCCTGTGGGGAGTGCTCAGAGAGTATGTGGTATCGGACTGTCTTATTGTGGCGGTCCGCTCCCTGTACGATCAGTGCCAGAGCTTGGTCCGCATTGCTGGCAGTAAGTCGAACACATTTCCAGTGAGACTTGGACTCCGCCAAGGCTGTCCTTGGTCACCAATTCTGTTCATAACTTTTATGGACAGAATTTCTAGGCGCAGTCAAGGCGATAAGGGGTTCCGGTTTGGTGACCGCAGGATTAGGTCTCTGCTTTTTGCCGATGATGTGGTCCTGATGGCTTCATCTGACCGGGATCTTCAACTCTTACTGGATCGGTTTGCAGCCGAGTGTGAAGCGACCGGAATGAGATTCAGCACCTCCAAGTCCGAGTCCATGGTTCTCGCCCGGAAAAGGGTGGAATGCCATCTCCGGGTTGGGGAGGAGACACTGCCCCAAGTGGAGGAGTTCAAGTACCTAGGAGTCTTGTTCACGAGTGAGGGAAGAGTTGATCGTGAGATCGACAGGTGGATCGGTGCGCCGTCTTCAGTAATGCGGACGTTGTACCGATCTGTTGTGGTGAAGAAGGAGCTGAGCCGGAAGGCAAAGCTCTCAATTTACCGGTCGATCTACGTTCCCATCCTCACCTATGGTCATGAGCTTTGGGTCATGACCGAAAAGGATAAGATCACGGGTACAAGCGGCCGAAATGAGTTTCCTCCGCCGTGTGGGAGGAACTCAAAGTAAAGCCGCTGCTCCTTCACATCGAGAGGAGCCAGATGAGGTGGTTCGGGCATCTGGTCAGGATGCCACCCGAACGCCTCCCTAGGGAGGTGTTTAGGGCACGTCCAACCGGTAGGAGGCCACGGGGAAGACCCAGGACACGTTGTCTCCCGGCTGGCCTGGGAACGCCTCGGGATCCCCCGGGAAGAGCTAGACGAAGTGGCTGGGGAAAGGGAAGTCTGGGTTTCCCTGCTTAGGTTGTTGCCCCCGCAACCCGACCTTGGATAAGCGGAAGAAGATGGATGGATGGATGGATGGATACACTGGAGTCAATGTAGAACATTTTATACAAAATATGATATGAGAAAAAGTGTATACGTAATTTAAGTTGCCCACTTAAATTTTTCTGTATGTGGACTTTGAAGGCAAAAAAATTGGACAGCTTTGCCTTAAATGGTGTCATGTGCTTTGTTTCTATAGCATAAAGAGTAGGTATTCTGAGCATTTTATAGTTGTCTTATGCTAACATTAAATACTACTTTAAAGTATGAATATGCCGTGTTCTTATCTTACCAGGATTGAAACGTTTGGCCTTTACCATCCCTGTGTCGATGACATATTTGACCCCGGATATTGTAACGGAGGTCTCTGCTATGTTCGTTGACAAGATAACCTTCCTGCAACCCTGGAAAATAAAGAATGACAAGCACATTGCATACATTGTAAAATCAGACACAAATTTTAAACTTGTATTGTTCTTTTGACCAAAGCTTTCACCTTTGGAGCGTCCCGAAAGACTCTGAGCTGCTGGGTGGGAGGTAAGGATGCGTACAAAGGAACAACTAGCATAGATCCACAATTGTCTGGCAGATGCTTGGCAATGTCTCGACATGTCCTTGCTAGAGCTTCAATCTCCTCCTGACCCGTCATGAAGACCAAGATATCATGTGAGGGAGGAGCTTCCTGTGCAAAGACAAGCAGTATCATCAGCACCAACTTCAAACGAAACATGAGCCATGAAACAAAGCAATAGGAATGACCAAAATGTCCCAATTAAAATATAGCAAGCGGAAAAAAATAATGTGTTCTGTTTTGCTGCCATATAATACACATGATACATTATATATTTTCTGTGATAATGATCGATACAGATTTGCATTGTCGAGCTTTCTCAATACCGTACACAACTTAGATTATCCAAAACATTTCTACACTGTATAATGTATGCATCATATTCTAATTAAAAAGTGTCAATTTGCAGCATATTTTATTTTGGTTAGATGACGCTATTGTCTGACTTGCATAACTAATTAAGGGAATGTCCCCCTGCCACCAAACTAATCACATTATTGTAGTGTTGAGTATTAAGGTGTGAATAAAAAAGATTGTCAAACTGGTGTATGAAATTATTAATCGATAATGGTGGTTCTTTTGTACAAGTAATATATTGTAAGTAACGTAGTAGTATTGAAAATGTACAAGTAATATATATCAAGTAATGCAGTAGTAGTGCTAATGTACAAGTATTGTATTGTGAGTAGCGTAGTAGTAGTGATTTGGTAAAAATAATTTTGTAAGTAATGCCGTAATAGTAGTGACATTGTACGAGTAATATATTGTGAGTAAAGTAGTAACAGTGATATTGTACAAGTAATGTTTTGTAAGTAATACAGTAGTAGTGATATGGTATAAATATATTGTAAGTTATGTAGTAGAAGAGATATTGCACAAGTAATATATGGTAAGTAATCTAGTGGTAGTAGTTATATTGTAAAAGTAATATATTGTGAGTAAAGTAGTAATTATATTGTACAAGTAATGTATTGTAAGTAATGTAGAAGTAGTGATATGGTATAAGTAATATTGGAAATAATGTAGAAGAAGAGATATTGCACAAGTAATATATGTAAGTAATGTAGTAATAGTGCTATTGTATGAGTAATATATTAAGAGTAATTTAGTAGTGGTATTGTACAGTAATCTCTTGTAAGTAATGTAATACTATTGATATTTTACATGTAATATATTGCAAGTATTGTAGTAGTAGTAATATTGTACAAATAATATATTGAAAGTAATGTAATTGTGGTGATATTGTGCAAGTAATGTATTGTAAGACATGTTGTAGTAGTGATGTTGTACAATAAACATATTGGCAGTAATGTAGTAATAGTAGTTGTGATATTGTACAAGTAATATTGTAAGTAATGTAGTAGAAGAGATATTGTACAATACTGTGAGTTATGTACTACACGAGCTATTGTACAAGCAATATATGAATGGGGGACCAAACGTCTTTTTGTGGTTTTCCCGCCGTCAAAGTGTACCAACTTGAAGGATTACCTCCTAAGACGTCTCCTGTCCAAGTGAGATGCATGATTTATGATCTTCAATAAACTTCCAGGGAGCAAGGAAGCGAGAATAGAGCACAGAGGCTTGCTCGCCAATGGTTCCACAGACTGGATGAAAAGCTATCAGAACTGCGAGTACAGTTAGTCAGACCATTAATTACATTGTTGTCTGACTCAGCTGCCCTACACATGAACCTGTACATGAGATAACGTAATGTGGCAGAGCAGGTGGGGACCCCAATACTGACAAATTAGTCTTGCACTGCAGCGCCTTGAAGCTCTAAGAAGGGCTAAAAATGACCAAATCATCTGCGTATATAAGGCTACTGATCATTAATTCACCAATCCTACAACCAGTATCAGCCACATTTAACATCAGAGACAAATGATTCATATAAACATTAAAAAGGAACAGTGACAAAATTCCGCCTTGGCGCACACCATTGCTAACATGGAAATAATTTGATAACATATTCATTACCCCATCTTACTCTAATTGTCTGATGAAATACCAAGGGACACCACTTTTAGACAATTTAAAAAATAACTTTTCATGATTAAATCTATTAAATATTTTCTAAGCATATATAAAGCATACAAGCATTGTGGAATTATGTCTGTTATATTTATCTAAAATCTCCTTTAGTGCAAAAATACACAAGTCAGTGCCATGTTTCCGTTTAAAAACAAATTGGTTGTCAGTGGTTAAAGTGTACTTCTCCAGTCTCTTCAGTAGAAAGGCCTCTTAACACTTCGGACAAGACATTTACCAGGGCTATTGGCCTATAATTATCTGAGCTGTTTAGCTTTCACACTTTATATTTGATCACAGGTACTAGCACAACAGTTGGCATAGCATCGGTAACACTCCATGGACAAAAAAACCTGTATAGCACATAGCCAACAGAAGGTACATTTTCTTACTAGCATGTTTAATATGTTCAGCTGCAATGTTATCCAGATCGCAGGCCTTATCATCTCTCAACTTCATTATTGCTCCATGTATTTCAGTCAAAGTGACAGTTACATCATTATTAAATACCGCTGTGCATTACATACGCATTTTAACAGCTCACTATATTGTTTCTGCAACAACTGTCCTCAGACCCTGTCACACCTTCAATATTCAATGGTAGAGATGTTGTACAATTGTTAATATTTATTATTCCTTTCCAGAAGTCATTGCAATTATTTTTTTTGCAGCTTTCTTACCAGCGAATCTGACCTTATAGTGTTTTCATTTCTTTTAATATAGCGAAGTGCATGTTTAAATCTAGCAATGGTGCATTTTTTGTTCTCAAAAAAGGAGGGCATGTCTGGTTTTGCCTGTCTCAGCCCATTCTTGAAAAGCAATTTGGGCCTCTGCATTGAGCTCATCTACATGATCCTTACAACCCGGCTTAATATTGCACACGTTGTCCCACATTTTAATGGGGCCTGCTCAAGGTACTGAGACTCTCAACAATGGCTTCATAAAGGGAGCATAGTTCCTTTCGGTGTTGGCCATTCTTATAGTTCACATCATGACATGATAAGGCATCTTTTGGGACCTTAACACTGCCCAGCAAAGCATCAGAATGATTAGCATATTTATTTAGATCTTTCTGAGTCAATTTAAACCAATCTATTTTCCCCACCTCAATGCCACAGGCAGCAACACAGGAAAATTGCCTGTGTTTAACACCATGCGAGAAGGAATATGGTCTGACGTAGCCAGATCATAATCAATTTTCATCATCTCATTTGAGTCATGTGCAGCCCCTGTACAAAGGCAGTGGTCTAGTCAGGAAGTCAAGTGCCAAGCCTCGCTGATGTAAGAATAACTAACATTTGGCAACAGTACCTTACTAGAAAAAATCAATCCACTATCTGAACAAAACTGAATTAAGTGGTTACCAAATAAAGAGTGATGTCAGTTATGTCAGCATTCATGTCACCGACAACATAAATACAGGGCTGTCATGTATGAAAGACAATATAAAAGCCAATCTACTGAGGTATTCTTCTTCATGTCGTACAGATTCTTATGGCATATATATATTTTCAGAATTATCACCTTTTTATCATCACAACACAGCTCAATCACAATAGCCTAGTCAACTCCCAATGTTATGCTACTATAACGCACTCCCACTGCATTCTTAACTTCTGGTCTGTTTTGCTAAATTGTGAGAAAATAAACTATGTAGGTAAAATCGTATGAGTTTTACTCTGTTACTATGATGCCAGTGTTGCATCTGTACATACTATAGCAACATGATGCTGGTGCGCAAGTTCTTCTCATTGAGGGTCAACCCACAGCGCCTCTGCTGGTTCAGCATTTCCCACAGATTGGCAATCGAGGGTGTGGCAGTGGGTGTGGTGGGTTGTATCAACATGACGGTGAAGCTTGTGCAGCCCTTTGAGACACTTGTGATTTAGGGCTATATAAGTAAACATTGATTGATTGTTTGATCGATTATAATATTAACCAACTGGTCATATTTCCTATACCACATTGTAGAGACCGCCACAGGAATCATTCCCTGGACGACTTTAGTACTCAGTTCAGTCGTTGATTATCCTGCACCATGAAAGTCAGCATGTATAACATTTAGTCTTGCCAGGAACTTCTCCTGAACGCACAAAATGTCACAACTGTCAATCAATTTGTCCACCACAACTTGTGATTTATCAGTTTCACTGTGACCGACACTCGGCCCAGATGTTCATAAAAAGTTATAAATTCCTATCAATAATTTTGTAAATTCCTATCAAAAATTTTGTATATGTACCTTTAAGTGCATTATGCTTGTGTAAGGTACTTTTTTGAAACCTTAATTTCGGATGTGGCACACTATTATTGTGCTATCACTATTATTGCGAAAGGGGGGAAGTATGCTGTGCTGTTCTCAACTTGTCAAGCGGCGACTCACTTCCATTTAGGGATGTCTCAATTCAACTTTTTCACTTCTGATACGATACCGATATTGTAGCCTTGAGTATTGGCCGATACCGATATCAATACGATACGATATAGGCACGAATCATACATATATTTATTCCTTATTTTGTTGTGTGGAATGTTAGAAAAGGCTTGATAAAGTGATGTTACTGTTACTGATGTTGTAGCGTTAAAACAGAACACAATAGTCAGCAAGAGTAGGTATAGGAAAAACTGACCCATTTATTATTAACCAATTGGTTACATAAATTTTAACCTTCAACATAAAGAGTATTACCTCAACAAATCCAATAAAAACTAAATGTTATATTTAAAGTGCAAAATAACCACTAATACCGACATAATTAAACAATTGAATAGAATACATTAAAAAGAAATTAGAAGATTCTGAAAAATAACCTAAATAAATCGAGTTAAAAAAAAAAAAAACGTTTTAAAGTGCAAACAATTCAAGTTCACTTCAGTTATTTTTTTACTGTCAGCGTATGTTGGAAACAACTGTGGGCAGGGACAAAAACAACACAATATTGTCCACTGTCCAACTGCTCTAAGTTAAGAGTTCACAGCTCCAGTTTCACTGACTGACTGTGCCCAAAACAATGTAGTAATTACTCTTAGTCTTCACTGGAGAATAGTGTAAACAAAATAAACATATCACTCTAATAACAAGAGCATAAAAGAAATAATAATCAGTCAGTGCTGACTACCCTTACTACTCCTCCTCCTCTTTTTCCACTTTCTGCAGTCCAAGCATTAGAAATGCGCGGTTTGCGGTCTCATCCGCGGAGTCCGCGGATAAACCGCGGGTCGGGCGGGTGACATGACGAAAAAATAGATTTTAATTAGATTCGGGCGGGTGGCGGTTGAACCATCCGGAAATATTTGATGTACATGGTTCTGGGATCGGTATTCCTTTACCATTCAAAGAGCCATTTAAGACCCGTGTCCCAAAGCGAAGAAGAAATTAGGAGATGCTATTATTCTCTAAAATGACTGCCGGCAGTCACCCAGTTAATAAGTATTAGGGCGTGCTATGAAGCCATTGGCTTTGTCGCCTTCTACAGCATGTACGATCTGCTTGTCAGTCCAGCAACATGTTGTGTGTGGCTTCCGCAGCAACACGCACACAACTGCAAAGCATACTGGGTGACACAGAGTACACTAATGATTGTGATATAAACCATTTTAACACTCTTAGTAATATGCGCCACGCTGTGAAGCCACACCAAACAAGATTGACAAACACATTTCGGGAGAACATCCTCCCAGTAACACAACATAAACGCAACACAACAAATACCCAGAATCCTTTGTATCCATGATACGTCCTGACTATTTTATACACCCCGCTAGCAGCAAACTCCCCCACCCCCCGTGCGTCGGTAAGGTGGGAGGGGTTGGTGGTGCGGGGGTGTAAAATATATTCCGGTATTGTCACGGATACAAAGGATTCTGGGTATTTGTTGTGTTGCGTTTATGTCGTGTTACTGTGAGGATGTTCTCCCGAAATGTGTTTGTCATTCTTGTTTGATGTGGCTTCACAGTGTGGCGCATATTAGTAAGTGTTAAAGTTGTTTATACCACAACCATCAGTGTACACCCAGTATGCCTTTCAATCTTGTACGTGTGATTGCAGAAGCTGCACGCAACATGTTGCCGGACTAACAATCGGTTTGTACATGTTGAAGGTGTCAATGGCAATGGCTTCACAGCACGCCCATATTCTTGTCAACAGGATGAACGCCATTGGATATTCGCGAGAACGTTAGCGGCTCCCATCGTCTTCATTACTCTGTGAAACGGGTTTAAATAGCTCTGTGAGTGGTAAAGGTGGCCGACCCCTGATGTATTTCAGCGGGCGGGTGGCGGGCGGTTGCGGTTCTGATAAAATGTTGGTTCGGGTGGACAACGGGTGGATGACGACTTTGGTGATGCGGTTGCGGATGATATAATTGCCTATCCGCGCATCTCTACCGAGCATAATGTGGAGATTTTTTTTAAGAAGATAAGCATTTCGGCATGCTGTGCTGTCAGCCTGCTCCTGTGCTCCTCAATGATAATTGACGCTGTGCTGAAGAGCCTTTCACTCTCCACACTCGTGCAGGGAGCACAGAGGAATTTAGCTGCTGTTGCTGCCATGGTGGGGAGTCGAGCTTGGTTTAGACTCCAGTAGTGTAAAGGGTTGTCTTCCGTTCAATCGGAGCCTCACAGAAGTAGCTCTCCATTTCACAGATTGCCCCTGTGGTGATCTGGTCAGACGGACCTGCTCCTGTGCTGCTCTCCAGTATTTTTTCAAAGATGCTGCCAAGGCTGCTGCTTGCACCCGCCATCCGTGGAGTCTTGTCCACTGACTCGGTCATATCAGGTGGAGGCGTGGTCTTCAGCTCCTCTTCTACTTTACATACCGCTCGCTGCCTTTAATGCTGCTTTTGCATGTCCCAGGTTTTCTGGGTTTGTGAAGTACCTGGCATAAATATAAAATATATAAAATAATGTAACATGCCTATTTTAGCCTGTATAACCTGTAATCTTATTTTATGCAGTCACAACACAGTCAGATAAGCTACAACCAACTCACTGTAAACAGTACAGTTTTTCTCATATACATCAGATTAGGCTATATAAATGTAAGAATTTAACATAAATTCCATTACTTGTCTTTATAACGTGGATCCAGCAGTGTTGCCACGGTGTAGAGGCATGTGGAATCCGAATTCCACATGCCTGAAACGTCTGTGGACTGCATCCAGAAGGGTGGCTTTCATAATTAGAATGCCATGATCATCTTCACTCTCCTTACTGAAAAACCGTACCAGTGCAAGGACAGAGGGGATGACATCGGCTGTAGTAGCAGACGCGGCACTGACTAGAGTTGTAAGCGCTTCAAAAGGGGTCAGAACTTTTGAGGTCTTTTCTAACAGCCCTCACTGGTTTGCTGTTAGAATGGCTGGCAGGGTGTGGTTTTCTTCAGATGAGTAGGCATGCAGTGGCCGTTTTTGATGAATGAGGCTGTAAATCATGTACTTTGTACTGCTCCATCGTGTCTGGACATCCTGCTGGAGACGTTTTGGTGTGACATTCAGCTCTATTTGCAGGTCTTCAAGGCTTGAATAAGCCTTGGGGGAATGTTTGAAGTGGCCCACAATTGTTTTCCCGTTGGCTAGTGCATCACTTACAGCTCGCTGTGACAAGACCCCTTCATGGACTATAAGCTGAAGAGTGTGAGCAAAACACCCTAAACTTGATACACCTAGCTGATCCATTGCCTTTTTCACGTTGGCAGCATTGTCTCTTATAACGACATGGAACTTATTTTTCTCAATCTTCCAGTCATGCAGCATCTCCTCCATGGCGTGCATGATTGCATCAGCTGTGTGCAATCCCCTGAATTCACGTGCATGTAACACTGCTCTCTACAGTGTGAATTCAGTGTCCACCCAGTGCGCAGCAGTCAGGCTCAACAGAGACAGCGGACGATGGTCTGAGCTCCAGACGTCTGTGGTGAAGCTTATAGCACAGGGGTAGGGAACCTATGGCTCAAGAGCCAGATGTGGCTCTTTTGATGACTGCACCTGGCTCTCAGATAAATCTTTGCTGACATTGCTTAACACAATAAGTAAAGAATAACTCCGATGGTAATCACAGTGTTAAAGGCCTACTGAAATGAGATTTAAACGGGGATAGCAGGTCCATTCTATGTATCATACTTGATCATTTTGCAAAATTGCCATATTTTCGCTGAAAGGATTTAGTAGAGAACATCGACGAAAAAGTTTGCAACTTTTGGTCGCTAACAGAAAAGCCCTGCCTTTACCGGAAGTCGCAGACGATGACATCACACATTGATGGCTCCTCACATCCTCACATTGTTTTTAATGGGGGCCTCCAACAAAAAGAGCTATTCCCCATTAATTTGAGCGAGGATGAAAGATTTGTGTTTGAGGATATTGATAGCGACGGACTAGAAAAACAACAACAACAACAAAAAAACACGATTGCATTGGGAAAGATTCAGATGTTTTTAGACACATTTACTAAGATAATCCTGAGAAATCTCTTATCTTTCTATTGTGTTGCTAGTGTTTTAGTGGTTCAATAGTACCTGACAGTCGGAAGGGTGTATCCACGGGTGTGTTGACCTCAGTGTCTGATGGAAGTCGACGGCAGCTGTACGGCCAGCACAAGCTCAGCTGATCTCCGGTAAGTGTAGACTTTTTACCAAAATTTTCTCACCGAAAACTGCTGGTTGACATGTAGTCGGGATCCATGTTCGCTTGACCGCTCTGATCCATAGGAAAGTTTCACCTCCGGGAATTTTAAACAAGGAAACACCGTGTGTTTCTGTGGCTAAAACTTCCCAACTCCATCTTTCTACTTTGACTTCTCCATTATTAATCGAACAAATTACAAAATATTCAGCAACACAGATGTCCAAAATACTGTGTAATTATGCGGTTAAAGCAGACGACTTTTAGCTGTGTGTGTGCGCAGCGCTAATATTTCCTAACAGTCCGTGAGGTCACGCGTACACGTCATCATTCCGCGACGTTTTCAACAGGACACTTCGGGAGAAATTTAAAATTGCAATTTAGTAAACTAAAAAGGCCGTATTGGCATGTGTTGCAATGTTATTATTTCATCATTGATATATAAACCATCAGACTGCGTGGTGGGTAATAGTGGGTTTCAGTAGGCCTTTGAAAATAACGTTTAAAATATAAAACATTCTCATGCATTTTAATCCATCTATCCGGTTTCTACCGCACCTGTTCAAGAAGTTGCCTTAATGGTAAGAAATATTTTATTTACTGTTGTTTAGCTTCAGAATAAAAATGTTATTAAAAAGAATACAAGGCAAATTGTTGGTCTTACTTAAAAATGCACGCATTTAGTTGTAGTCAGTGTTAAAAAAAATATATATATATGGCTCTCACGGAAATACTTTTAAAAATATTTGGCTTGTATGGCTCCCTCAGCCAAAAAGGTTCCCGACCCCTGTTATAGCATTTGTCTTCTCCACGTGTGCGGCAATACACTTTTTAACCTCTTCGTGTATCTGGGGTATAGTTTTGTCGAAAATGTAGTGGCGGCTAGGAATAATGTAGCGAGGTTCGAGGTGCTCCATTAAGCGTTTAAACCCGACATTACTCACCACTGGGGCTGGTCATCAAGCACAATAAACTGGGTTATCTTTTCTGTTATGGCCATTGCCTTTTTGCTGTCCCGTGGTAGTTTGTCACGTCTTGCAAAGCTTTCGGCCAGCGTGGGTTGCTGAAGCGAGCCAGAGGTTTGTTGCTTCGCCTTGCTGCTCTCGCGAAAATCCTCATGTTCTTTTTTGTGGTGTTTTTTCAAATGTGCGATGAGGTTGCTTGTAGTGAACCTTCCCGGTTCTGTACCTCCACGGGACACTTGCGCCTGACAAATGTTGCATTTAGCGGCAACGTCTTTGTCCGAGTTTACGTTAAAATACTTCCACACAGCTGACATCACTAGTAGTGATGTGCTTGCAGCAAAGTGTAGTGATTCACTACACTTTGTTGCAAGTACACGCGTTGTTGTTGTGATCACGTGAGCTGTGCATGCTGGATCAGAGACGCTCTTCTTCCGCGGCCGGCCCCAACGTTAATTAAGGGGCATTGCCGCCACCTTCTGTGGTGGAGTGTGATCAAACCAGTGTCACCTATTAAAGAAGTGCTGCAGCGGTAAAAGTACAGCTTATATCGGAGTTTTTAGATTCAGTCCGATAAAATCCGATATTCACTTTTTGGGCTAATATCGGACTGATTTCCGATATCAATATCGGATTGGGACATCCCTACTTCCATTCATCCATTTTTTAATGTTTGTCCTTTTTGTGGTCGCGTGGGGGCTAGAGCCTATCCCAGCTACATTCGGGCGGAAGGCGTGGTACACCCTGGACAAGACGCCACCTCATCACAGGGCCAACACAAATTCACACTCACATTCACACACTGGGGCTAATTTAGTGTTGCCAATCAACCTATCCCCAGGTGCATGTCTTTGGAGGTGGGAGGAAGCCGGACTACCCGGAGGGAACCCACGCAGTCACAGAGAGAAGACAAATAAAAGTGTATATCCTTCTAAATGGTTATTTGCATTATTATTTTGTATTATTATTACATTAGTGCTCAATTTGGTCACAAAATAATGCTAACAATAATATCCGGTAGTTTATCGGCAATAATTTGTGGGACAATAAATCACCCAGCAAAATGTTTTAACGGCCCCGGCTTAATCAGTTGTCTACCTGGTGATTATTGTATCTACCTGGTGTTTATGGTATCTACCTGGTGTATCTGGAACACTGAGACGAGAGCAGCTTGGAGATAGTCGGATTGAGGCCGCTTGGTGTAATAGATTTGAATGGGATGTTGTCTGCCTTCCAAGTACAGTACAGGTGACCTGTTGAAGTATTCAGAGAACAGGTCCACATCCATTGTAGCTGACATCACGATGACCTGAGCAGATTGAAGCACAAACATTTTGAGACAAATTTAAGCTAAATGAAATCCAATGAGAAACAGGTTTGATTTGGATTACCTTCAGAGGAATCTTATTAAGTTCTTTGCGCCTGCGCTGAGCTGTTTTAACCACTCCAAACAGCACATCTGTGTGCACGGTGCGCTCATGAGCTTCATCTAGGATTACTACTGTGTAATGCAGCAGTAAGGGGTCACTAATGGCCTCACGTAGGAGCATACCATCGGTCATAAACTTCAGCTTGGTCTCAGAGGAGGTGACATCCTCAAAACGCACGGAGTACCCCACCTGAAAAAATATAATGGACAATATCAGCAAACAGATATGACCGTGCCTTGTCACACTCAAAAAGTTATGGCCTGTTTTGAAGAAACTTCCAAGAAATGCCAGAAATTGAATAAGGAACAATTGGATTCGATTTTGATCTGCATCTTTTCTACTATATGACCTTAGGTTTACCCATTATTCTCCGCACTCAATATAGCAGAGAAATAGTAAAAAACACGGCGTAGAGAGGGACATTATATGCCGTCATTAGTAGAAGAGATAAACAATATAAGACTTTAAAAAAACACAATTTTTATATGGCAGGTATCTCTTTTGTGATCTGGTCCAAAAAGAACAGACTGTTGGTGCCACATTTTATCCGTAAGTAATAACTTCAGTAGACGTGATGTGGGACATAATGGTTTTGCTGACATACCAGCTTGCCAAGATGTGTCCTTTTCTCCTCTGCCACTCTTCCTGCCAGCGAGATAGCAGCCACTCGGCGGGGCTGAGTGACTGCAACGAGGCCCTGGCGTCCAATCCCTGCCTCATAGAGATACTGGGGGATTTGGGTGGTCTTTCCTGAGCCTGTTTCCCCTGACAATAAAAAAAAGTCTGATCAAAAAAGTGTCACGTCACACATTACATACACCCTTAGAAGTTTTGCTGTCGATTTTTTTTTAAATATTGTAAATGTGACAGTAAGCATTATCAATACAACCGCTTTTTACTAGACATTTTTCTACATCCTTCAGTGATTTCATTATTGAGCATTTATTGTGTTGATCATGATTACCATCACAATATAACATGACACACATTTTAGGCAAACACATATATCCAAACCTTTTTGTGAACAACCTGATATAAATAAATACAACAATATGAAACAATATCAACGAAACGTAAAACAATAAATTATTATTACTTATTACTTGGCCAAAATACAGTCAAAGTCCCCCAACTACAACTTATTCACTGACTTTGTAAACTATTTATTTGTGATAGGACGAAATGTGCCAAGGCTTCGAGGCGTGTGTGGAGTAATGGAGGGGGAGTTTTCGCAAAGCGCGTATTGAGGCTTGCTTAATGTAGGGAAAGAGACGGTTATAATGACTTGCAAAGTCCTGCTACCCGCTTGTACAACGTGACTGTTCGGGACGCAGTTCAGATTGTGCCGGAAGATTCGACAAGACAGAAACTGCCCAAACTACATTGAAAATGTGGGCTTTTGCTCAGTGGCCTTGTGGTTAGAGGGTCCACCCTGAGACTGGAAGTTGTGAGTTCAAACCCCAGCCGAGTCAAACTAAAGACTATAGAAAAATGGGACTTATTGCCTTCATGCTTGGCACTCAGCATCAAGGGTTGAAATTGGGGGTTAAATCACCAAATGATTCCTGAGCGCGGCCACCACTGCTGCTCACTGCTCCCCTCACCTCCCAGGGGGTGAACATAGGGATGGGTTAAATGCAGAAGATAATTTCACCACACCTAGTGTGTGTGTGACTATCCATGGGACTTTAACTTTAGAGAGTTGTGGCCAGCTCATAATTGGCTCAGTGGTTCTATGCCTCATGAGGCTTCATCTGACCATCACTATTTATACAATTTAACTATCAAATATATTATTTTTGTATTTTAAAGCCCACCCTAATGTCAAACAACTAATTTGCTAACATTATAAAGTATAATAATACATGTGTGCCATGTAATTATCATACATATCATTATCATATTTTAAAGTCCTCTTATTTTCCAAATGGTTTATTCACTGACTGTGAAAACTTTAGAATAAATACATGCAAAGTGATTATTACATACATCACTAACATTGTATCTTTTAAAGTCCCCTATGTCCAACAACGTATTCACTCACTGACTTTGCAAACTATGTAACATTTCTATATACAATGGATTTATCATTTATAATGAATCATTTATACCATTTAATACCATACAAAACAATATTAACTTTGTCACAAAATTAATAACGCAACTTAAAGACTGCGGTACAGTTAGAAATAGATTCGCACATTCAGAGATAGCTATAACACCTCAATAGCTCAAAAACCAAACATCTTTAAAGCACAAATAGTACTTTTTTGTGACCATAGTAGCGGAGACAATGAGCTACAAGTTAATTTTCAGCAATACAATCTGCAAGAATTTGTAGGAAACTGTTGTAAGCACAATACCAATGGGCGCATTTTGCAAAATTAATGTCAAATCAAATCAAATGTTTATCGGATTCATCACTATACAGTGTACATCCACGACCAAACTACTGACTAAACTACTACCATGTGTGGATTCAGGCTAGGTGGCCTATTTCAAGTTCCAGGTAACCCTACATTATTATATTTTATAAATAGTAAACCAAGTAGTGGTAGTAGTTTAGTCAGTAGTTCTGTCGTGGATGTAGACTGTATAGTGATGATTTCAATAAACATTTGATTTGACTTGAATTGATTTGATATTAAATTTGCAAAATGCGGGCGCGCCATTGGTATTGTGCTTACAACAAAACCGGTCAATGTGCTTTTTTCAACAGAAATGGGTCTATTGTCGTTTTTATTTTATTTATTTCGGATTGATTGAATGATTGAAACTTTTATTAGTAGATTGCACAGTACAGTAAATATTCCATACAATTGACCACTAAATGGTAACACCCGAATACGTTTTTCAACTTGTTTAAGTTGGAGTCCACGTTAATCAATCCATGGTAACATGGATGACGAAGTTATCCATCCATCCATCCATTTTCTACCGCTTGTTATTTACCTTCCAATCACAGTACAATGGTAAACAATTCTACTACTTGGGGACCGTCTACAAAGAGCAACCCCTGACAAGAAAATCCATACATTTATTGTAACCACAATACCAATGAGCGCAATAAAAAATTAAATTAAATATAAAAAAAATTAAACATTTAATGTCAAATCAAATCAAATCAAATCAAATCAAATGTTTATTGGATTCATCACTATACAGTGTACATCCACGACAGAACTACTGACTAAACTACTACCACAACTTGGTTTACTATTTATAAAATATAATAATGTAGGGTTACCTGGAACTTGAAATAGGCCACCCGGCCTGAATCCACACTTGGTAGTAGTTTAGTCAGTAGTTTAGTCGTGGATGTACACTGTATAGCAGGGGTCGGGAACCTTTTTGGCTGAGAGAGCCATGAAAGCCAAATATTTTAAAATGTATTTCCATGAGAGCCTTATATTATTTTTTTTAACACTGAAAACAACTAAATGCGTGCTTTTTTAAGTAACGTCAACATTTTTGGAGTACAATAACTCTCATATTCTTTTTAACAACATTTTTATTCTGAAGCTAACCAATAATAAATAGAATACTTCTTTCCATTGATGCGCCTTCTTGAACAGATGCGTTAGAAAACGAATGGATGGATTAAAATGCAGGAGAATGTTTTGTATTATGAACATTATTTTTAACTCTGATTACCAGTGGAAATATAAATTTCTTATTGTGTTAAGCAATGTCAGCGAAGATTAATCTGAGAGCCAGATGCATCCATCAAAAGAGCCACATCTGGCTCTAGAGCCATAGGTTCCCTATCCCTGCTGTATATTGAGGAATCCAATAACCATTTGATTTGATTTGACATTAAATTTGCAAAATGCGGTTGCACATTTTGCAAATTGCGCCCATTGGTATTGTGCTTACAACATTCCTACCGCTTGTCCCTTTCGGGGTCACTGGAGCCTATTTCACACATAATAAAAAATACAAATCTAAATTATTATACACTGTCAAGTCGCATTCACGTTTCAATTTTCAGTTATTGATTCAATAACTTCGAATGTGCGAATCTCTTTTTTTACTTTGCCAGACTAACAAAAAGTTATATGATCGAGATCCGACCACGCTCGTATGGACCCGATATCGATCCTATCCCTGTAATCGATCTGCTCACTACATTCAATAACAACAGTTCAAGTGGGAGCTTAGGTCCAGTACTTTTATGTTTACGATAATCATGAATGAACAAGATAAACATAGAACAGCACCACGCTAACAGTGTCATGTGATCGTGAGACTTTACCTATGAGAATAGCGTTGTGAAGTTGTCTCAGGTGGTGTAAAAGCTGATTTCGGGCTTGATAAATAGGAAGTTGTTTTCTTTGGTCTTCAATCGTCGTTGTTTTTGGTTTCCCAGGCAGCAACATACCAGCTTTCTGCTTGTCGAGGCGGAAGAAAACAGACGCCGGCTTAAATTTTTTAGCCGGAGGATGATCGGGTTCATTGGGCATGATCTAGAAGAGAAGCCTTCCTCAGAGTCCTGACTTTTTAATATATTACCCTGGATATGGCAAAATATGAAAGGTACTTTTCGTGATTATTCACGGTACGAGCAAGCACCAGCTAACAGTTAAAATGTCTCACGAGGTAAAAACTTCTTCTTCTTCTTCTTCTTTTGTTTTTATGGCGGTTGGCAAGCAACCTTCTGGTGTGCATTACCGCCACCTACTGTAATGGAGTGTGGACCGAGGTGGATCCCTACTCTATATTCTTTTACTTAACCCAGTGTTTTTTAAATATGTGTATATTGCTTTATATCCTATGTTTTCTGAATGCAATCCTAATATATCTCCCACTTCTAACCTAATATTTTCTTTTGCTAACTTATTTTCCAGTATTTCTCTTTCTCTATTATATTTCCTACATTGTATTAAGACATGGTCAACATTTTCTATCTGGTGGCAAAAATCACACAGCCCTGTAGTATGTTTGCCTATCAATTTTAGTGAACTATTTAGATATGTATGCCCTAATCTCATTCTAGTCATAATGTCTTCTTCCTTCCTATTTCTACCCCCTCCTCTCATTACACCTACTTTCCTCTGGACTTTGTAAAACTCTCTACCTTTTGTTTCCTTATTCCAATTATCCTGCCACTTTTTATTGTGTTCTATCTTAATTATGCTCTTCACTTCTTCTTTACTGTGCTTAATCTCCATGTTTACTTCTGTTTTAGTGGTTGCTTGTTTTGCGTATCTATCAGCTAACTCATTTCCCTCAACTCCTACATGAGCAGGAACCCAGAGAAATGTTACCACACCTCCCGCTTTATTTATTCTGTAGATTGCCTGAACTATTTCATAAACTATATCTAGTCTTGTTTCTGATGTTATGTTTTTTATGCTCGTCAATGCACTGCTGGAGTCCGAGCACACGACTACTTTCCTAGCTTTGTTTTCCTCTATCCAGTTAACTGCCATATAAATTGCTACCAATTCCCCCGTAAAAACAGATAGTTTATCACTAATTCTTTTATTCAACACTATATTTCTCTGTGGGATAACTGCAGCAGCTCCTACTTTACTATTTATAGTTTTTGATGCATCTGTGTATATCATAATATTATCAAAAAACATTTCCTCAATCCGTTGTTCTATTTGGTAACTATTTAAATGTCTATTCTTCAGTAACTGCATGTCTACCTTTGGGTTTTCATACATCCACGGTGGTATTGCAGGAATTGGTACTGTAGGGCTCACTTTAATATTGTCAATTTGTGTTTTTTTACATATATCTCCTATTATCCACCCAAAACTATTCATTTTTTTCTTCCCTTTTTCTTGGCAATTTATTAGCACTTGACGGGTTGGATGTCCTTGCTTGGATCCTTTTAAGTTTGCCCAATAAACTGCTGAGAGTTGATCTCTCCTCATGTCCAAAGGTTTTTCATTCATTTCTACTTGTAATGCTGCCACTGGAGTAGATTTAGTAGCTCCACAACATAATCTTAACGCCTGCGACTGGATCCGGTCTATTTTCTCAAGTAGAGTTTTTGAAGCAGATCGATAAATAATGCATCCGTAGTCGATAACAGACCGAATTAAAGTGATATATATTGTTTTCAATGTTAACCTATCAGCCCCCCAATCTTTACCCCTCAAAGCCCTCATTATATTTAACACCTTTTTACTTTTCTCCATTATCTTGCTGATGTGGGTTGACCAGTTAATATTTTTATCAAACCATATTCCTAAATATTTAAAAACTTGTACCTCTTCTATGTTTTCTCCATAGAGTTTTATTTGGAGCTTGTTTTGTATTTTCCTCTTCGTAAAATGTATGACTTTTGTCTTTCCAACAGAGAATCTTAAACCCCAAGCCGTCCCCCAGTCTTGAACATTATTTACCGCTTTTTGAATCTTCTTTTCTATATAATTTGTATTTCTACCTCTCTTCCACATCACTCCATCATCAGCAAACAATGCCACCTCCACTAACCCTTCCACTTCACTAAAAACTTCATTTATCATGATGGAAAATAGTACTGGACTTATTATACTCCCTTGTGGGGTCCCATTTTCCACTTTGTATTCTCTACTATATTCATTTTCTATCTTTACTAATAATGTTCTACTTGTTAAAAAGTCTTTTATCCATCTGTACATTCTTCCTCTAATCCCAATCCTATTTAGTTTCATCAGCAACCCCTGTTTCCACAACATATCATACGCTTTCTCTATGTCAAAAAATACCGCAATTATACTTTCTTTATTTATTTGTCCCTTTCTAATTTCCTCTTCCAGCTGCACTGCTGGGTCATTTGTGCTTCTTGCTTTGCGAAAACCACTTTGGTAGTTTTTTATAATTTCTTTTGACTCTAAATAATATATTAATCTTTCATTAATCATTTTTTCCATTACTTTGCCCAAATTTGAGGTCAATGCAATCGGCCTATAATTTCCTGCCTCTTCCGGATCTTTCCCTGGCTTGCATATTGGAATTATTACAGCTGTTTTCCACTCATCTGGTAATTTTCCTTCTTCATATATCCTATTATATAATTTCAAGACCACTTCTTTGCCGATGCTACCTAAATTTTTGATCATTTGATAACTCACCAGGTCTTTCCCTGCCGTCGTATTTTTAACTTTTTTTAAAATTCGAACCATTTCATCCAAAGAAAATGTCATATCCACAGTGTTGATAAAACTATTATCGTTGTCTTCCTTCATTTCCTCAATATTTACACTAATTGTTTCTTCTCTCTTTTGTTTTTCTACATTTTTCAAATTATCATTACTGTGCACTTTAACAAAGGTTTTTGCTAAAAGTTCTGCTTTTTCTTTATTTCCTACCACACTCCGCATTCCATCTTTCATCACATGATTTTTATGTTCTTTTCTGAGCCCTGACATTCTCTTGATCATTCCCCACACCTGGCTTAAAGGAGTAGTTCTATTTAGTGTTTCACAAAAAGTTCTCCAATGGTGTTTTCTTGTTTTTTTAATAACATACCTTACTCTAGCTTGATGCCTTTTATACTGGATCATGTCTTGGAAATTATGTGTTCTTCTCAATATTCTAAATGCTCTATTCCGTTCTTGTATTGCATCTGTGCACTCTTGTGTCCACCACGGCACTATCTTCCTTCTTCTCCCTATACTATTCCTTGGTATGCTCTGTTCGGCTGCTTCTATTATGCACTTTGTAATATCTGTATTTAATTGTTCAATATCTTGATTTATATCTACTTCCTTTAAAGTTATGTCGGTAATTTCCCTAAATTTCTCCCAGTCACCATGATTATACTTCCATCTTCCTTCTATCCTAGTGCTTTCTGTCCTATGATTTATGTTTATGTGAATGACGATTGGATAGTGATCACTTCCCATTGTGCTGTATTTATTTACTTCCCACTCCACCTTTCCTGCTAACCCTTGTGACACTAGTGTTAAATCTATTGCTGTTTCTTTACCCGTGACGACATCTAACCTTGTTCCCGACCCATCATTCACACACACCAGTTCTTTTTCCTCCAAAAGTGCTTCCAATGTATCCCCATTCCAGTCATCCCTTTCACCCCACATTGTGCTATGTGCATTAAAGTCACCACACCAAATAATATTGCCACTCCAGTGCTCCATTATTGTTTCTAGTTGGTGAATTTCTAATTTCTTGCATGGATTATAGAAGTTTAGTACTTTGTATCTTTCTTTATTATTCCATACTTCTACTCCTACTATCTCTAGTTCTTGTTTTACTTTTAATATTGAATAATGCATATCTTCCTTAATAAATATGGCACATCCTCCTCCTTGCCCATCATTCCTATCTTTACGTATCGTTATATATCCTTTTATTATAAAGTTTAATTTTGGCTTCAGCCATGTTTCTTGAATACATATTATATGTGGTTTATTTTTCATATTATTAATATATCCCTTTAATTCCTGTCCGTTTGCTATCAGACTTCTGGCATTCCACTGAACAATTAACATGGCGTTGGATTGTGGTAACATGACTCGGTCTCGTCTACTCTCTGTAGCTCACCTTGCACCTGTTCCCAGGATAATTCTTTTAAATTTAGAAACTTTGCTGCTGCTTTGACAATTATTTTGATTTTCTCAGTCTTGTTTCTAGCCTGTTCTGTACAATTTATTACATAAGCCAGGAATACAACTAGTTTATCCATGGAAATTCCTGTATTTGCTGCCTCTTGTTTTTTATTTCTTGAACTATTTTCACTTCTGTCCTGTTCTGCACTTTCTTGATTTCTTATTTTAACTGCCTCTGCATAAGTAATATTTCGTTCAACTCTGATTTGCTGTACTTCTGTTGCCTGTTTTCTTATGATGCAGCCCCCATACGCTGCTGTGTGATTCCCGCCACAATTACAACA
This sequence comes from Nerophis ophidion, assembly GCF_033978795.1. Lineage (NCBI taxonomy): Eukaryota > Metazoa > Chordata > Actinopteri > Syngnathiformes > Syngnathidae > Nerophis > Nerophis ophidion. The sequence goes on from NC_084614.1 coordinate 51,772,354, forward strand.
CTTGACCTGTTCATTTTCTCCACATTGTCCATATTCATGCTCTCCTCCACACCGTCCACATCTCATCTTAGCATGACACACACTAGCTATGTGCCCATAGCGTTGGCACTTGAAACAACGTACTGGGGGTGGCACGTAAGCTCTAACATAGAAGCTTAGATACCCAATCATGATTCTCTCTGGAAGGACCTCCTCTGCAAATTGCACTAGCACGGATTCGCTCTCAGTCTTTTCACCGTTCCTAAATGCCATCAATCTTTTCATCGTAGTGACAGTTCCTCCTTTTATTTCTCTTTTCAGATCATCTAAATTTTCTCCTCTTGGGATTCCTGTCACGACTCCTCTTGCCCCCTTCCGTTCTCCCACTTCGATTTTTTCCTTTATTATTTTGTTGCACAGTTTTTGCAATCGCATTGCTTTGTTCTTTTGCTCTCCATTTTTGCATTTAATCAACAGCCGTCCGTCCCTGAGCACCTTGGCTATCTCCACCTCTCCAATGTCCTTCTTTAATCCCTTAACCAGAGTCATCAAACTAATGTCATTCATATCTTGGTTTGATTTAAATGTATAAATTATCTTATATTCATCCATCATAACCCTTTTCCTCTTATCAACCTCTTCATCGTCTTCATGCACTCTTTTAGTACTCGCCTTTCCTTCACTCCCTCCTCTCCCCTTCTTTCCTCTCTCCCCTCTAGTCCTATCCATTTCCATACTATCCTCATACATCCCGTCACTATCCCCTTCCATCTCGATCCAGTCACAAAACAGCTTATGCTCAACCGCCAAAACAGATTTAGATACTCTCGCCGCCGCCAAATTCACTCCAAATGTTTGGTAGTTCCGCGTCTCTCCTCGTCTGTCCTTCCAGGTCACCACCCACTCGGTCAACCGGAATCACTTCTCAGCACCAAGCCGAGGTAAAAACTGTCGCAGGTCTTCGACGTCATTCACCATTCCGGCCTATCACTATTGACATCATGTCCATTAGACGCCATATCGGGTGCGGTGGGACAGGAAATACAGCCGCCATCTTGAGCCGGTCTTCTACTCCAGTGGTTCTCAAATGGGGGTATGCGTACCCCTGGGGGTACTTGAAGGTATGCCAAACGGTACGTGAGATTTTTTTTTTTTAATATTCTAAAAATAGCAATAATTTAACAAATATTTTATAAATATATTTATTGAATACAACTTCAACATGATTGGCAACACTAAATTGGCCCTTGTGAGTGTGAATGTTGTCTGTCTATCTGTGTTAGGCCCTACGATGAGGTAGCGACTTGTCCAGGGTGTACACCGCCTTCCGCCTGATTGTAGCTGAGATAGGCGCCAGCGCCCCCCGCGACCCCAAAAGGGAATAAGCGGTACAAAATGGATGGATGGATGGATACTTCGAGAAAATATGAATGTAAGTTCATAAACTGTGAAAAGAAATGCAACAATGCAATATTCAGTGTTGACAGCTAGATTTTTTGTGGACATGTTCCATAAATATTGATGTTAAAGATTTCTTTTTTTGTAAAGAAATGTTTAGAATTAAGTTTATGAATCCAGATGGATCTCTATTACAATCCCCAAAGAGGGCACTTTAAGTTGATGATTAATTCTATGTGTAGAAATCTTTATTTATATTTGAATCACTTGTTTAATTTTCAACAAGTTTTTAGTTATTTTTATATCTTTTTTCCAAATAGTTCAAGAAAGACCACTACAAATGAGCAATATTTTGCACAGTTATACAATTTAATAAATCAGAAACTGATGACATAGTGCTGTATATTACTTCTTTAGCTTTTTTTTTTCAACCAAAAATGCTTTGCTCTGACTAAGGGGTACTTGAATTTAAAAAATGTTCACAGGGGGTACATCACTGAAAAAAAGTTGAGAACCACTGTTCTAGTCCTCTGAGCAGCAGAAAGAAGAAGGAAGAACATGACCCCACCACAGCATTGTGCTTAATATTCTCGCACAAATTGGCGGAGGTGGAAAACAAGTCACGAGAGATTACTTTTCACAAGTAAGAGTGAGCATAACTGTTATGTTATTGTTTTAAATAACAAATCGTTGGATGTCTTCTAGAACTGTCTTTTAATAACAATAACATATAACCAACGCTTCTTCAACCCTCGTGCGTACAAGGTGTGTCTACATCTAATGAGTCCTGCTAGACACATACGATAATTGGGTCCTAGTTATTTGTAGACTATTACTACCACCATGTGGTAAAACACTATCATTACATCCCCCTTTCCAAGCTAAGCACACATTGCTAATACAATGTCATGTATTAAAGGGGAACATTATCACCAGACCTATATAAGCGTCAATATATACCTTGATGGTGCAGAAAAAGGCCATGTATTTTTTTAACCGATTTCCGAACTCTAAATGGGTGATTTTTGGCGAATTAAACGCCTTTCTTCCCTCACCGCTGGTATCGGGTTCTTTTGGCTCATAGGACTCCGGAGGCAGTGGACAGGCACCGACAGGCCAAGCGGTGTGCAGCTTCAGCGGTCGCGGAGGCAAAAACTCGGACATGGGAAGAGTTCGGGGAAGCCATGGAAAACGACTTCCGGACGGCTTCGAAGCGATTCTGGACCACCGTCCGCCGCCTCAGGAAGGGGAAGCAGTGCACTATCAACACCGTGTATGGTGCGGATGGTGTTCTGCTGACCTCGACTGCGGATGTTGTGGATAGGTGGAAGGAATACTTCGAATACCTCCTCAATCCCACCAACACGTCTTCCTATGAGGAAGCAGTGTCTGGGGAATCTGTGGTGGACTCTCCTATTTCTGGGGCTGAGGTCGCTGAGGTAGTTAAAAAGCTCCTCGGTGGCAAGGCCCCAGGGGTGGACGAGATCCAGCATCGCGTGGACATCGGGGGCGGTACCTCTGGATTGGCAGACCGGGGTGGTGGTTCCTCTCTTTAAGAAGGGGGACCGGAGGGTGTGTTCCAACTATCGTGGGATCACACTCCTCAGCCTTCCCGGTAAGGTTTATTCAGGTGTACTGGAGAGGAGGCTACGTCGGATAGTCGAACCTCGGATTCAGGAGGAACAGTGTGGTTTTCGTCCTGGTCGTGGAACTGTGGACCAGCTCTATACTCTCGGCAGGGTTCTTGAGGGTGCATGGGAGTTTGCTCAACCAGTCTACATGTGCTTTGTGGACTTGGAGAAGGCATTCGACCGTGTCCCTCGGGAAGTCCTGTGGGGAGTGCTCAGAGAGTATGGGGTATCGGACTGTCTTATTGTGGCGGTCCGTTCCCTGTACGATCAGTGCCAGAGCTTGGTCCGCATTGCCGGCAGTAAGTCGAACACATTTCCAGTGAGGGTTGGACTCCGCCAAGGCTGTCCTTTGTCACCGATTCTGTTCATAACTTTTATGGACAGAATTTCTAGGCGCAGTCAAGGCGTTGAGGGGTTCCGGTTTGGTAACCGCAGGATTAGGTCTCTGCTTTTTGCAGATGATGTGGTCCTGATGGCTTCATCTGACCGGGATCTTCAGCTCTCGCTGGATCGGTTCGCAGCCGAGTGTGAAGCGACCGGAATGAGAATCAGCACCTCCAAGTCCGAGTCCATTGTTCTCGCCCGGAAAAGGGTGGAGTGCCATCTCCGGGTTGGGGAGGAGACCCTGCCCCAAGTGGAGGAGTTCAAGTACCTAGGAGTCTTGTTCACGAGTGAGGGAAGAGTGGATCGTCAGATCGACAGGCGGATCGGTGCGGCGTCTTCAGTAATGCGGACGTTGTACCGATCCGTTGTGTTGAAGAAGGAGCTGAGCCGGAAGGCAAGGCTCTCAATTTACCGGTCGATCTACGTTCCCATCCTCACCTATGGTCATGAGCTTTGGGTCATGACCGAAAGGATAAGATCACGGGTACAAGCGGCCGAAATGAGTTTCCTCCGCCGTGTGGCGGGGCTCTCCCTTAGAGATAGGGTGAGAAGCTCTGCCATCCGGGAGGAACTCAAAGTAAAGCCGCTGCTCCTTCACATCGAGAGTAGCCAGATGAGGTGGTTCGGGCATCTGGTCAGGATGCCACCCGAACGCCTCCCTAGGGAGGTGTTTAGGGCACGTCCAACCGGTAGGAGGCCACAGGGAAGACCCAGGACACGTTGGGAAGACTATGTCTCCCGGCTGGCCTGGGAACGCCTCGGGATCCCCCGGGAAGAGCTGGACGAAGTGGCTGGGGAGAGGGAAGTCTGGGTTTCCCTGCTTAGGCTGTTGCCCCCGCGACCCGACCTCGGATAAGCGGAAGATGATGGATGGATGGATGGATAAACGCCTTTCTGTTTATCGCTCATGTGGTGATGACGTCAGAACGTGACGTCTCCGAGGTAATACAGCCACCATTTTCATTTTCAACACATTACAAACACCGGGTCTCAGCTCTGTTATTTTCCGTTTTTTCGACTATTTTTTGGAACCTTGGAGACATCATGCCTCGTCAGTGTGTTGTCGGAGGGTGTAACAACACTAACAGGGAGGGATTCAATTTGCACCGTTGGCCCGAAGATGCGATAGTGTCTGCCGCCAGACCCCCATTGAATGTACCAAAGTGTCTCCACATTTTACCGGCGATGACAGACATGGCACAGAGATATATGGATAACCTGCAGATGCATTTGCAATGATAAAGTCAACGAAATCACAAAGGTGAGTTTTGTTGATGTTGACTTATGTGCTAATCAGACATATTTGGTCGCGGCGTGACTGCCAGCTAATCAATGCTAACATGCTATGCTAATCGATGCTAACATGCTACGCTAATCGATGCTAACATGCTATTTACCGGCGGTCCTAAGGCAGACATGGCACAGAGCTGTATGGATAACCTGCAGATGCATTTGCAACTATAAAGTCAACTAAATCACAAAGGTGAGTTTTGATGATGTTGACTGCCAGCTAATCGATGCTAACATGCTATGCTAATGGATGCTAACATGCTATTTACCGGCGGTGCTAAAGCAGACATGGCACAGAGATGTATGGATAACCTGCAGATGCATTTGCAACTATATTACGTTTCCTTCCACCCACATTTAATGCAAAAAAAACACTTACCAATCGACGGATTTAAGTTGCTCCAGTGTCAAGAGATGCGAAAGTCCTGATCGTTTGGTCCGCACAATTTACCGGCGATGCTAACGCAGCTATTCGGCCATGCTATGGCTATGAATAGCGTCAATAGCTATTCTTTCAATAGCTTCAGTTTCTTCTTCAATACTTTCATACTCCAACCATCCGTTTCAATACATGCGTAATCTGTTGAATCGCTTAAACCGCTGAAATCCGAGTCTGAATCCGAACTAATGTCGCTATATCTTGCTGTGGTATCTGCCATTGTTTGTTTACATTGGCAGCACTGTATGACGTCACAGGGAAATGGATCGTCGCATCACAAATAGCGAAAATCAAACACTTTAAAGCTTTTTTTAGGGCTATTCGGGGACCGGTAAAATTTTGAAAAAAAAAACTGAAAAAATACAACAAGCCACTGGGAACTGATTTTTATTGTTTTTAACCCTTTTGAAATTATGATACTGTTCCCCTTTAAACAAATAACTTGTTTTTCTTTCTTTACCACATGAATATGCAATCTTTTCAAAAATTATCCATGTAGAACAGTATTAGAAAATATCAACTCTTTTGCTTGTCAATCAGTTTGAAATTAAGAGTTAAATAATACAGGTAGTCATCTTCCACAGGTTTCTTGATCTGCCTTGTGGATCTTCTCAACACAGGTTCAGAATCGTCAGTCACATCTTCATTCATGTGCTGCACTGGCATTGTTTCAAAGTCAGTAGGTGTAGATGAAACCTCGGACTCAGCTGTTGCTTGGTTTGAAACAGTCCCAGGAACCTTCAGCAAACTGCGACGATTTCGACAAAGTATATTTCATTCTTCAGTCTTCACAGTATATGCTCGTGGTGATGTTTCTTGGAGAACAGTAGCTTTTTTTTTCCAACCATCAGGACTTTAAATTCTCACTGCGTCACTTAATGATATTGGTGGGAGCGATTTGGCTGCTTTGTCATAAAATGACTTCTGCTTTAGCTTTTGTTGCTTTAGCTTTCAGTGTACTTTTTGACTCTGCCTTGGTGTTGACATACTTGGTAGTGTAGTACGAAGCTTTCTTTTCATCAGTAGTTCAGAGGGTGACAAGCCACACTCAAGAGGTGTTGCTCTGTAACTAAGTAGTGCTAGGTATGAATCAAGAGTTACTATCCACTGCTTTCTTCAAAAGTTGCTTGAGAATATGTCCTCCTTTCTCAGCCTTTCCATTTGACTGTGCATACAGAGGGCTTGACGTCACGTGTCTGAAATCATCATGGTTTACAATTTGCTGCCACTCTTTGCTGTTGAAACATGGTCCATTGTCACTCACCACAGTATGCGGTATATCATGTCTAGCAAATATAGATTTGACATGCGTGGTCACACAGTTTGATGATGTGCTTGATAGCAAAGCCATTTCAGGGAAATTAGAATAGTAGTCAATTACAACAACATACTCTTTGTCCTTCAAATGAAACAAATCCATTCCCACTTTCTGCCATGCTGCAGTGGGAATGTCAGGCAATATCATGGGTTCTTTGGTTTGTTTGTTTCTGTATTTTTGACATGTTGAACATCTGCCAATCATGTTGTCAATGTCTTTGTTGATTCCAGGCCAGTATACAGTATCGCGTGCTCGTCTCTTGCACTTTTCAACCCCTGGATGACCTTCATGGATTCTTTGTAGTATATCCTGCCTCAATGTTTGTGGAATGACTATTTGGTTTTGCTTCAGTAAAAGTCCATCCACAACAGTTAGTTCACCTCTAACATGGAAGAACCGTGGGCTGGAATGTGGAGGTCATCCATTCTGCATGTTGGTAATAACGCGCTGCAACTCTTCATCTTTTGCCTTTTCCTTAGCGATTTGTTGTGATTTTATGTCTGACACTGGAAGTGCAGCTGACACCATATTCACATGATTTTGTACTTCCTCTTCAGTAGCACTGACGCTGTTTTCCATGGGTGCTCTTGAGAGTGCATCAGCCAGTATCAAGTGCTTTCCAGGTGTGTAGATGAGTTGAAAATCATTTGGCTGCATCTTCATCATGAAACATTGTATTCTTGGTGTCATTTCATTCAGGTTTATCCTGATGATGGAAACTAGGGGACGTTGGTCTGTTTCTACAGTGAAGGTAGTGAAGACATTCCTTTTCTATTTGAGCATGCCTACATTCAGCCTGTGTCATGGATTGTGATGCATAGGCTACTGGTTTCCAGTGTTCACCATCAGCCTGTAGTAAAACTCCACCCAGTCCATCTTTAGACATCTGTTGACACCTTTTTTTTCTATGTAGGGTCAAAGAACATCAGCACAGGTGCAGCAGTGAGTGTTTCCTTCAGTCTCTGCCACTCATCCTCGTGCCTGGACGTCCACTTGAACTCTGTGTCATTGTGAAGGAGTTCACGAATGCAGGATGTTTTCACAGCAAGGTTTGGGATTAATTTGCCAATATAGTTGAACACGCCCAATATACACTGTACACCTGTCTTGTCTGTGGGACTTGGCATTCTTTGTCTGGCGTGTAATTCTTCATCATCAGGTTGAACGCCATGTGCACTGAGCTTGTCTCCAAGAAAAAATATTTCTGACACTCTAAACTGACACTTCTTTTTGTTTGATTTGAGTCCATATTTTTGTACTTTCCAACACTTTGGTCAGCCTTTCGTTGTGTTCTTTTGCTGTTCTTCCCCACACAGCAATTTCGTCGATGTACGCTCGCACGCCTTCCAAGCCTTAAATGGTATTTTCCATTGCTCTATGGAATATTTCTGATGCACATTTTATCCCAAATGGCAAGCGTTGGAAGCAATAACGACCAAAAGGCGTGTTGTAAGTGCAGTATTTGCTAATGTTTTTGTCTAGTTTGATTTGCCAAAAGCCATTTGACGCATCCAATTAAAAAAAATATTTTGCGGCAGCCATCTCACTGATTATTTCTTCACGTTTTGGTATTTGGTAGTGCTCACGTTTTATGTTTTCTTTCAAGTCTTTTGGATCAATGCATATTGTTAGATCGCCATTTTTCTTTTTCACACAGACCATGGAGTTTACCCAATCTGTTGGCTCCTCAATTTTCTTTATAACACCCAGTGTTGTCATCCGGTCCAGTTCCTTTTTGAGACGCTCTTTAAGTGCTGCTGGAACTCTTCGCGCTGCATGGACAACTGGACGTGCCTGCTCTTTAAGCTGGTAAATGGTAAAGCACCAAAACCAGTAAACACACCAGCGTAGTTTTGCACTATTGAATCAGTTTAAATTTTTTGAGCGCTCACATCTGTGTACACAAGATACACTCTTTTCACCAGTCCTAAAATTTCACATGCTTTGTCACCCAATAAAGACGCACGTTCTTCAGTGACAACTGAAAATAGCAGGTAGTGCACTCATCCTTTTACTGTGACTCTCAATTTGCATGTGCCCAGACTGTCAATGCTACGACCATTGCAGTCTTTCAGAGCAACTGTTGTTTTGTGGATGTTCGGTCTTTCTCTCATCACCTTGATGTCTGCCATGCTGACCAAGTTTGCCTTTGCACCAGTATTTAGTTTCATGGTAATTAGAGTTCCATTTATTTGTAGCGATGCAATCCACTTGTCTTTATCAACAGTATTGACTTCTTTTTCAGTTTCATTTTCACTGTTCACTAGGCCAACGAAGAATGTTTCACCCAGATCAGTGTCCTCCACTACATTGACAGATTTTTCCTTCTTAGCGCATGGTTTTCCTTTTGCAAAACATTGTTTGGTAAAGTGATTTTTTCCATTGCATTTGGAACACTGCTTACCAAATGCTGGACACTGCATTGACTTGTGCTGGGATCCACAGTGCTTGCATTGAAACATGACGTCACTCTTCTGCTGTGCAGGCTGCGACTTCCATCCCCTTGACACGACACACACGTTGTCACCTGCCACACTGCTGGCTGCGGTGGACGCCATTTCACCAAACGTCTTGATGTGCATCTGTGACAATTCTGCTGAATGACAAATTTCAATGTCATTCTCCAATGACAATGCTGTCTCTCAAAACACTTTCTCTGACTTTTTTGTCTTCTATGCCACATACGATCTGGTCCCTTATCATAGAGTCTTTCAGTGTAGCAAAGTTGCATGTTTGTGCTTTCAGCCTCAAATCCGTCAAACTTTTCTCCATGAAATTGCACTCTTGAACGGAACACATATGTGACGGTCCACAACTGTATGTGGCAAAATGCAGCTCCACACTGCTGTCGCTTCAACATATCACTGGCACCAGGTGGATTATGAATTTCTTTAATAACAGTGTCCTGTAAAACAGTGCAAATTGTGAGATTGTTAGTCCACTTGGGTCACGGGATTCTCAGTTTGGATGTTTGACATAACAAACCATAGTTTCATTGTACAAACAACATGTTACATTTGGGTGTGATCGTATAGTGTTTAGACCAAATCTTTATACTAATTATCATATTAATTTCTTCAATGGTTTCACATGTACTGACAATGGTGTGCTCAAATTAACAATAATCCTTTTTTTTTATATGCAAAATACACAGTAAATTTACAGAAACTACATTTTACAGGATGTCCCTAAACACACCTCGCATCCAAAATGGCTGCTTCAAACCATGCGGTTGATAAACCAGGCTGCGGCCTAGCCATGCTAGCATTAGCATCATAACAATAGGTGAGGACAAATATGTGAACAGCCAAACAAACACAGTGGCATGAAATATAATATTACCTGTAAAACAGTGCGAATTGTGAGATTGTGAGTCCACTTGGGTCACGGGATTCTCTAAATAACACATCAATAATCACCAATTAGTTTACACAGTAAAAGTGTGTTATTGTCTTTAAAATATCACTCTAGGATACAGTTTTGGTCAATACCAATTAGCGAAACTTTTTATGTTCTGTTACAAAGTAGTAATCAAAATATAGACAGTCAATATTCACTAATTAGTAATCAATCCCGGACAATACAAAAACGTGTCTCACCAGTTTGGAGGCGTCACAGTTCTGAGCACTTCCCACAGGTGACCGTACATACCACTTCTCGCCAGCAACAGGCGCTGTTGCAACACTTCATTCATAATTTAATCAAGCATAAGGATATTTTGTTTTCTACACCGTTACATACACCCCCCTTAAATTATGCTGAAGTGAGGCAAAACATGAAGAACAGTTTTAACGACAAAAAGTAGAAACAGTATGAGGATCTCGGGCAATAATGTACAACGGAAAAGTCAATGTCAGAAATTCTTCCTCAAGAAGTGTGTAGGCACAGGAGGGTACCAAAACCTGCACCTATCACAGACCATTAGAAATGCCATTTACATTTCACATACACGTACATATCTACGCCCAGCAGTAGCGCTATTAGCGTCCAGCATAGCAAATACATTTTACAATTGTGCTAATACAAGTCAACAATATCACGGTTCGTCCCAAAACCAAATCAAATAATTACACCCATACTAATGGTGGTACAACAACTCTCTGGAATGACATCTCCCAAATAAGTCTTTTGGGTGGCCTAATACTTCTACCATACCTTGTGGAGACTAAGGTTCCCTGAGTGTCTAGTGGATGTGTGCAGACTACTTCTTCTAACTCAACCTGTAGTGGGGACGTGTTGTCTAGGGCAACAGGAAGGTCTGTCAAATTTGGTGTGTGAACTACAGGGTCAAATGAAAGTTCAGTGTGTGCGTGACTCATGTGGCTGCTTCCAGATCCGGCAGAGAGGTTGATAGGCAATTCCACAGACTGGCTTTCCACAATGCCATCCATCCGACAGCCTTCATCGAGTTGATCATCCTCAATTTCATCATCAGTTCCTGCCTCTGCCTGAGCCGGTGACTGCATGAGCCATTCCTTAGTCCATGCTTGAACATCATCTTGATTACATAAAACACTAGGCTGGCTATCGCCACAATCTGTATCTGACTGTGACTCATCAGAATTTGTCTGGGCTTCATCAATCCCGGGGAATGTCTGGACATCAACTGGGAGCAGCAAATTCCGGTGTACTACCTTCTCTTTCCCTGTTGCATCACGAATCCGGTACAAATTGATCTTTGATCTCACAGACACAACGTCAAAAGGGGTTGAGTCCCATCGGTCTGCAACTTTCTTCTTCCCTTTTTCACCTCGATTGGCAAGCAACACTCTGTCACCTACAACTAACTGTGACCCTTTAACCTTTCGATTGTATATCTTCGCATGACGATCCTCCTCATCAACTGCGTGTTGTTTAGCAATCCGTGTGGCCTCAATGAAATCCCTTTTTAGATGGCACACAAACTCATTGTGGCTGACAACAGTGGAGTTCTCCAAGACATGATGGAACATAACGTCAACAGGCAAGCGTGGGACACGACCAAACATCAGGTAAAACGGGGCAAAGCCTGTGGTCTCATGCACTGTACAGTTGTAGCAAAACGTCAGAGTCTGGAGCATTTGCGGCCATCTGGACTTGGATTTCGGGGGAAGGGTCCGAATCATACCTCCAAGAGTTCTGTTGAATCTTTCAGTAATACCATTGCCCATTGGATGATATGGAGTCGTGTGGGATTTTTGCACTCCCGCCATCTGAAGAAGATCCTTGATAAGCCTACTTTCGAAGTTAGCTCCTTGGTCCAAATGAATCCTTTTAGGGAATCCATAGATGCAGAAAAACTTGTCCCACAGGCACCGGGCAACTTGCTTTGCTGATTGGTTTCTGCAGGGGAATGCAAGAGCCAACTTCGAGAAATGGTCTGTCATAACCAGGACATCAGTGCATTTATTGTCACCTGATTCCGCTGTGCAAAAATCAATGCACACTAATTCCATGGGAGCCGAAGTGCGGATGTTCTCAAGAGGTGCACGGGCTTCTGGTTCAGGTGTCTTACCCAAAATGCATCTCTGACAGTTGACAACATGTCTCAAGATATCTTTTTCCATTCCTACCCAGAAAAATCTTTCGCTGGCCAGAGAAATTGTCCTAGAGCGGCCCTGATGACCAGCTGCGTCATGAACGCCATGTAAGACCTGTCTCTTCAGCGAGTCTGGAACGACAAACTGAAAGATTTTCTTGTTCATGAAGCGGTCCTTCTTCACTCGATATAGAATTCCACCACGTACTTTGAACTTATCCCAGTGTCTCAACAATCTGAGCACACAGCTCGACTCAGTCGTTCTTTCATGTCTTGACGTTCTTTTGTGTCGGTTCACATAGAAGAGAACGCTGCTAATCGTGGGGTCCTGCTGCTGAAGATTTTGTAGTTGACTGTGAGGGACAACCACAGATGAATCTTCTTTGGGCAGCTGTAGCGATGTTGGGCTTGTTCCTGGCAGCAAAGAGACACCGCCAGTCCGGTGTGCATCTAACACTGCGGACACTTCTCCAGCAGCAATTGCACCTCCAGGTGACTGAGAAGAAACTTGTCCTTCGGTCGATTGGCCTCCTGTAGATCGAACAGCTTGACAGTTGGTGGTCAAACGTAAAGCATGTTGTACAGTATCATTCACAACTTCATTCACTTGATCCAACAAGGACAGATATGGCTCCTTTACCAAACAATGACTGACACAGGACTGCACAAAGGGCTCACGACTCAAGGCATCAGCCACTGTATTCTTGGGCCCTGGCACATATTTCAGGTCAAAATCGTAAGCTGCCAGTTTTGCAACCCATCTTTGTTCACAGGCATCCAGCCTGGGCTTTGTCAAGACATAGGTCAGGGGGTTGTTGTCAGACCATGCAGTAAAGTGCCTCCCTTTTAGCCAGTGGGAGAACTTTTCATAAATGGCCCATTTTAAAGCGAAAAATTCCAGCCTGTGAGCTGGATAGTTCAGCTGGGCTCTTGACAGCGTTTTACTAGCAAATGTGACTGGCCTTGAAACTTCTTCGCCAGCACTAAGCTGGGACAAAACAGCTCCGATGCCATCAAACGAAGCATCCACAGCAAGAATAAAAGGCTTTCCGAAGTCAGGAAATGTGACCCTTGGGACAGGTCACATTTCAAAGTTTCAAAGGCTTCCTGACACTCGGTTGTCCAGTCCTCTGCTGACAGTTTGACACAACTCGACCGCTTCAATTTAGATTTCATTCCTCGCCTGGCCTTACCAATTGCCTTCTGACCCGAGATGAGCTTAAATAAGGGTCTAGCCTTAATGGAGCAAACCTCAATAAAATGTTGATAATACAACACCATCCCCAAGAAAGATCGAATCTTCTTTTGAGAGGGAGTTACACCATCACTATCCATCAAGTCAGATGCCTGCACTCTGCAAATGGCTTCAACCTTTCAGGGTCTGTTTGGACTCCTGACTCAAATATAACATGGCCAAGAAATCTCACTGATCTCCTGAGAAAGTAGCACTTCTTTGGTGCTAACTTGAGGTTGTGGTCCTTCAAGCGTGAGAAAACCATCTCCAACCGCTCAAGCGTTATCTGTTCTGTTGGACCAAAGACCATGAGATCGTCAAGGTAGCACAAGAGGCTAGTGAAATTCTCATTCCCGAAAATAGAGAGCATCATCCTCATAAATGTAGCTGGGCTGTTCGAGAGACCCTGTGGCATTCGGTTGTACTCATGAAGACCAAAGGGGGAGGAAAAGGCAGTGTACTTCTTGTGTCCTTCAAACAGAGGTACATTATAGAATCCTGACGTGAGGTCCATGGTGGAGAAAAAGACATTTCCTCCAAGTGCGGCGAGAGCATCAGCCTGATGAGGCAGTGGGTGTGCGTCTCTCTCTGTCCTCGCATTGAGCCATCTGAAATCAGTGCAGATGCGCAAATTTCCATCTTTCTTCCAAACAAGAACCAAAGGTGATGCATATTCACTTGTGGATTTCCGGATTATGCCGTTTTCTTCCATCTCACTGAGAGCGGTTCTTAGCTTCTCATAGTAATTTGGTGGCACCCTGCGATAGGGCAGGCGGAAAGGCCTCTCATCCACCAGATGTATCTTGTGCACAAAGTCAGATGCTTCCCCACAGTCCATCTTGTTGCGCGAAAAGATTGTCTCATGTCTCTCGATGAGCCGGAAAAGCCTGTCTCTCCAAAGGTCGGAGACAGCGCAAGCATCCAGATCCAGATCTTGCAGACCAAGCCTGTGCAGCGCTGCCTTGATGTCCTCTTTAGACTTTACCCTCTGTAGCAGCAGACACAACTTGGGAATGAACTTGGATGTGGTCAGGCTGAGACAAATCTTCAACAGGAACACAGGGAAACACATCTGCTAGCTTTGAGTTTTTCTTAAGCATCACAGGCTCACTGGTGGGGTTGATGATTTTCATAGGCAGGTATCGATCACCCCACATTGGTGAAATCACCCTACCAACTAGAATCTTCCTTGATCTACACCGTGACTGGGTCGGTTCGATCATCACTGTGCTGCCAACTGACAAAGGTGCTGAGGCAGGAAGCTTACCCCAAACAAGGTGTTCACTCATCGGCTGGAGCATGACACATTGCTGAAGCTTCAGCGTGCCAACCTTGTCAGGCACAGTTTCACCCCTCCATTTCTCTGTGTTAGAAAGGAGAGAGAACAACCGGTGGCAATCTTCATCAATGACGCTGCTAGGCTATGACATGAGTCGCCAGTAGCTCTCAGTCCCTCTCATCAGTTGAAGAATCTTTTTTATGACATTACTGCCCAAGATCATGTCGTCTGTCTGTCCAGGCACAACAAACATGGGAACAGCCAACTTGCATTCATACACCACCACTTCCACATCATAAACAGCTGAAGGGGTCACTTGATGGCCACCACATCCAATAATGACAACACCATCATTTGAGTGTCGCTTCATGTTTGGAATGTGCTCCAACAACCGCGCTACAGCACGCTCACTTAATGTGGAACCTGTAGACCCACTATCAATCATCGCTGTCAGGGGAATACCACCTGATGTGACAGTAGTATAGAACAAGCTATCAGACTTCTGAATTCTGTGTGTGCCTTGGAAAACAACTGTTCTATCTGGGGGTATGTCGGAACTGAGTGACTCAAACATAGACTCTAAATCATAGGAAAAACTACTGGGAGGATCATTAACAGGATCTACACCGACCTCCCCCTGGTGCAGATCAATCAGTTTTCCGACTGTGCAGCTGGCGTGAACCTCGCCTGAGCAGGACAATCGCGCCTGGCGTGGTCAGGTGAATAGCACTGAAAACAGAGTCCATCCCTACGGCAGTGAAAAAGTGCAGAGTGAGTCATGTCACCACAAACAGCACAAGGCGAGTTATCCAGACCCATAATTCTGGAGAACCGTGTCTTTGGTGGTCTGGCCACAGAGGTACGGGCTTGAGCAGACCGCACCAGCAAAATCTTTTCTAACATGGCATTCTGGTCTGTACCCTTAGCCATGTTAGCCTCTTTAGTGTCAGAACGACCAACTGCAGTGTGAAGCATATCAACATTGTTCAAATACACACATTCATTGGGCTTCCTACTCATCTCAGCAGCATTCATTGAGCACAACTCTGTGTGATATTCATCCAGCACAGCCTGGACTTCCACAGCCGACCACTTGTCAATCGTCTTTGACCTGAATGTCATGGAAATATCTCTGGAGGGGCAATTCTTTATAAACATTCGTGTCACCTCAATGGCGGAACAGTCCAAATTCTTGCCTTGTTCCTTGAGGCGGTCAGCTGCAATGTCAGCAGCTTGGTTGAGTCTCAGCCAGTAGTCGTATGCACCTTCATTTGCCTTCGGCAACGTTGTGTAGAAGTCTGCCAGGGGAAGAGGTGAGCAGGGCACAGCAGCAAAATGCTTACAAAGAAGGCTATAGATCGCATCTGGATTTTTTGTAACATCAATGCCACTATTCCTCATGCCAAATTTCACAATGTCTCTTGCTCTGCCTCTGAGGTGGACAAGCATTTCTTCTGCCTGATTCTCCATGTTGATGTCAGACCTCCTTATGTAGTTCCTCATCAGGTCCTCCCATTCGTGCACATCCACCGCGTCCGTGTCATCTTCCCTAAAGGACGGAGGTTCTTTCACCTTCCTGTGTGATACTTGACGCACTTGTGAGGAGTCTTGACCTTGTGTTAGTGTGTTAATGGGCGTGTCACAAACACCTGAGGCACTAGGTGTCGGCATAGTATGAGCTGGCCCTAGATGTGTAACTATACTGTCAGCTAGCTGCTGGCCAACGTGCCTTATGATGTCACTCATCTGGCTGACTACATCGTGTGACTGTAAAGTGGGATCTGCTGTTGGCGTAGCAGTAACCTGTGTGTTCAATGTAGTATTCATGTGGTGGCTCTGAGAAGGAACCCTGTCTCCACTATCTGAGTGAGCCTCTACTGGAACCTGTCTACCCCCCGCCACATGAGCTACATCCCCTTGAACAGGACTGTCAAACTGCAACACCAATGGGATCCCTCTACCTCTGCCAACACTTCTATGTAAGGGTGTACTAGTGTCAAACTTTAAATAGCTCATTTTGAAATATCAAAATAAAATAGCATAAAACTCACAATATGGATACCAAAAAAAACACGGATAAAACACTCAAATCGGATACAGTGCACACAGCTTAAACCCTGTCCACCTGATGGCGTAATGAAGAAGCCGTCCAGCAAGATGGATCCGGTCCGATGTGAAGAGCCAAATTCGACGGGTCACGGCACCAATGTGACGGTCCACAACTGTATGTGGCAAAATGGAGCTCCACACTGCTGTCGCTTCAACATATCACTGGCACCAGGTGGATTATGAAGTTCTTTAATAACAGTGTCCTGTAAAACAGTACAAATTGTGAGATTGTGAGTCCACTTGGGTCACGGGATTCTCAGTTTGGAGGCGTCACAGTTCTGATGTTTGACATAACAAACCATAGTTTCATTGTACAAACAACATGTTACATTTGGGTGTGATCGTATAGTGTTTAGACCAAATCTTTATACTAATTATCATATTAATTTCTTCAATGGTTTCACATGTACTGACAATGGTGTGCTCAAATTAACAATAATCCTTTTTTTTATATGCAAAATACACAGTAAATTTACAGAAACTACATTTTACAGGATGTCCCTAAACACACCTCGCATCCAAAATGGCTGCTTCAAACCATGCGGTTGATAAACCAGGCTGCGGGCTAGCCATGTTAGCATTAGCATCATAACAATAGGTGAGGACAAATATGTGAACAGCCAAACAAACACAGTGGCATGAAATATAATATTACCTGTAAAACAGTGCAAATTGTGAGATTGTGAGTCCACTTGGGTCACGGGATTCTCTAAATAACACATCAATAATCACCAATTAGTTTACACAGTAAAAGTGTGTTATTGTCTTTAAAATATCACTCTAGGATACAGTTTTGGTCAATACCAATTAGCGAAACTTTTTATGTGTCTGTTACAAAGTAGTAATCATCTAATTAGTAATCAATCCCGGACAATACAAAAACGTGTCTCACCAGTTTGGAGGCGTCACAGTTCTGAGCACTTCCCACAGGTGACCGTACATACCACTTCTCGCCAGCAACAGACGCTGTTGCAACACTTCATTCATAATTTAATCAAGCATAAGGATATTTTGTTTTCTACACCGTTACACATATCTTTGATATGTTTCATTTTTCTTGGGAGAGCAATGATCATCAAACTTCTCAATGACAACATCCAACTTATTATTGTAATCTGGATTGTCAAACACAAAATTGTTGTAAACTTCAATGGCATGTGGGCCTGCTATTGTAAGCAGTAATGCTATCTTCCTTGCATCCGGCTTATCCTGCAGTCCCACAGCCGCCATGTACAGTTGGAACTGCTGCTTGCTGTCGACATTTCCACTCAGCTTCAGCTTTTCAGGTGGCTTCAAATCCATGTCGCGTTTCACAATACTCCACTTCAATCTTCGTTTACTCCTGGTACCATGTTATGTTATTGTTTAAAATAACACATCATTGGATGTCTTGTAGAACTGTCTTTTAATAACGATAACATATAACCAACGCTTCTTCAACCCGCGTGCGTACAAGGTGTGTCTACATCTAATGAGTCCTGCTAAACACTAACTATAATTGGTTCCTAGTCATTTGTAGACTATTATTACCACCATGTAGTCAAACATTATCATTACAATTACTATTACTATTGGTTATAATTTCTGAATTAAAGATTATTGTACAGTATTTGTGCCCACCAGTGAAATTGTTGCCAGCAAGCTATATGGTAAGCTATCCATCCATCCATTTTCGACAAACTTGTCTCTTTTGCGTTCGCAAGGGTGCTGCAGCCTATCCCAGCCTGCACTTGGGCGAAAGACAGGGTACAACCTGGACGAGTCCCCACCTCCTCACAGGGCCAACACAGCTAATGTATGATTAATGCCAGTGTTCCAGATATGAATCAATACTTTATTAGTCATATTCCATAACAGTGACTTTATATATAATAAAGTGTATATATATATATATATATATATATATATATATATATATATATATATATATATACTGTATATATATAAATAAAGTGTATATATATATATATATATATATATAAAGTGTATATATATACATATATATATATATACACCCTTTATATATATATATATATATATATATATATATATATATATATATATATATATATATATATATATATATATATATATATATATATATGTATATGTCTTGATTGGATTATCCAGAGAATAGTGCTCGATATCGTGGTAGAGCGCAATATGTAGGTGTGGGAAAAAATCACAAGACTACTTCATCTCAGAGATGAAGTAGTCTTATGATTTTTTTCCCCACACCTACATATATATATATATATATATATATATATATATATATATATATATAATCGATTCGAATACGAATCGCGATTCTCACGTTGTGCGATTCAGAATAGGTTCTCATTTAAAAAAAAATCGATTCAAAAAAAGAAAAGAAAATAATTTATTTTTTTTTCATCAATCCAACGAAAACAATACACAGCAATACCATAACAATGCAATCCAATTCAAAAACCAAACCTGACCCTGCAACACTCAGAACTGCTATAAACAGAGACACAAACATGACGCTGAAAAAAACAAAAGTAGTTAAACAAAAATGAATATTATCAACAATAGTATCAATATTAGTTATCATTTCAGCATCGCAGTGATTAAAAATCCCTCATTGACATAATCATTAGACATTTATAAAAAGAAAAAAAAAGAAAACTTGCATCGCATCTCATAAGCTTGACAACACACTGTGTCCAATGTTTTCACAAAGATAAAATAGGTCGTAATTTTGGTTCGTTTAATAGTTAAAACAAATTTACATTATTGCAATCAGTTGATAAAAAAATTGTCTTTCACAATTATAAAAGCTTTTTAAAAAAGATTTACTACTCTGCTAGCATGTCAGCAGACATGGGTAGATCCTGCTGAAATCCTAGGTATTGAATGAATACAGAATTGTTTTGAATCGAAAAAATATCGTTTTTGAATCAAGAATCGCGTTGAATTGGAAAAATCGATATATATAATCGAATCGCAACCCCAAGAATCGATATTGGATCGAATCGTGGGACACCCAATATATATATATATATATATATATATATATATATATATATATATATTAGGGCTGCGAATCTTTGATCTTTGGGTGTCCCACGATTCGATTCAATATCGATTCTTGGGTTCGCGATTTGATTATATATCGATTTTTTTCGATTCACCGCGATTCTCGATTCAAAAACGACATTTTTCCGATTCAAAACGATTCTGTATTCATTCAATACATAGGATTTCAGTAGAATCTACCCCACTCTGCTGACATGCTAGCAGAGTAGTCGATTTTTTTAAAAAAGCTTTTGTAATTGTAAAGGACAATGTTTTATCAACTGATTGCAATAATGTACATTTGTTTTAACTATTAAATGAACCAAAAATACGACTTATTTTATCTTTGTGAAAACATTGGACACAGTGTGTCGTGAAGCTTATGAGATGTGATGCAAGTCTAAGCCACTGTGACACTATTTTTTTTTTTTTTTTTTTTTATAAATGTCTAATGATAATGTCAATGAGGGATTTTCAATTACTACTATGCTGAAATTATAACTAATATTGATACTGTTGTTGATAATATTGTACTTTTGTTTTGTTCTGTGTCGTGTTTGTGTCTCTTTTCAATTGTTCTGTTTATTGCAGTTCTGAATGTTGCTGGGGCAGGTTTAGTTTTGGAATTGGATTGCATTGTTATGGTATTGCTGTGTATTGCTTTGTTGGGTTGATAAAAAATAATTCAAATAAAATAAAACATTTAAAAAAATCGATTTAAAAAAAAATGAGAATCGATTCTGAATCGCACAACGTGAGAATCGCAATGCGTATTCGAATCGATTTTTTCCCACATCCCAAATAAATAAATATATATATATATATATATATATATATATATATATATATATATATATATATATATATATATATATATATAATAACTGACACAATAATTCTATTGTAGTTAAATCAAATATTGGTATAACATTGACCAGCACATTTTTTTGCACATAATATACATGTAATTTAACAACAGTAAGATAGCTGTCATGTCTTAAAATATATTTCCTTGGAAATATAAATAACTGGAAATCTGGGGCGGTATGGCGTAGTGGATAAAGCGGCCGTGCCAGAAACCTGAGGGTTGCAGGTTCGCTTCCCACCTATTGACATCCAAATAGCTGCCATTGTGTCCTTGGGCAGGACACTTCACCCTTGCACCCGGTGCCGCTCGCACTGGTGAATGAATGATGAATGAATGATTGGTGGTGGTCGGAGGGGCCGTAGGCGCAAACTGGCAGCCACGCTTCCGTCAGTCTACCCCAGGGCAGCTGTGGCTACAGAGATGTAGCTTACCACCACCAGGTGTGAATGAATGATGGGTCCCACTTCTCTGTGAGCGCTTTGAGTATCTAATAATAGAAAAGGGGGATATAAATCTAATCCATTATTATTATTATTATTATAAAATAGTTTGTCATCAAATTAATTTGGCTGTTGTCGCACTTGTGATTAAGGGCCAACATCAACTGTATGTTTTGAATGTGTCAAACTGCCCTGGCAAAACTCAAGCCCACATGGACAATAGTGTGTGTGTGTGACAATCGTTGGTACTTTAACTTTAACTTTTTTTTTTAACAAAAAAAAGCATCAAAGGTGAGACTAAAGCGCTCAATTGTAATCTCAATCTTTCTTTACTTCTTTGAAACTTGGACCATCACAGTAGAGTTGCAAAAGATATAACAGAGCTTGGAGATTAGATTCTACACGTCACAAACGAGGAGGTCCGGCAAAAGATTAGCCAAGGTGCCGGCCCACACGATGACCTGCTCACCACTGTCATAAAGCAGGAAATGAGGTGATACGGACACATCACCAGATCCTCAGGCCTCACAAGGACTATCCTGCAATGCTCCGTACAAGGTGGCAGGAGACCAGGAAGACAAACGAAAAGGTGGGAAGATAACATCGGAGAATGGACTCACTTGAAACTCAATGAGGCAATGAGAGCTGCTGAGGGCAGCGGGGATGGAGAGAGCTGGTCAACAGATCATCCGTGTGTATGAGTCAAAAGCTGAGACAATGTGAGTCACGTAAAAGAAAATATACTGCTGTAAAGCGTGTCAAGCTAAAGATTGGCTAAAACATAAATAACAAACAGCACTCTCACCATCAAGGAAACAAACACTCTTGTCCAAAAATGTGTTATAACACGAGGGAAGAGGACAGAAAGCCTCGTTTTGTTGCTCTGGTAGGAAATCGGTGCTTGGTTCAGTGCTACGTACAAGGTAGCAAACACAAGCTGTATGGGATAGTGGCTCCCAAGTCTGTGTTGTTGATGAGAAGTGGAAGTAGAAACATCTGCCAAATGGAGGCAGATATTAAGAATAAACAAACAAGTAGATTAATAATCTGCTGCTTGTCCTTTATCATTTTGACAAAATAATACAATGGGAAATGAAAAAATGTCTTACTGCATAGTCAGCAGGCAAATTAGGAGCTTTTGTAACCTGTTTGCATACTTACTACTGAAGGAGAAGTTGTCTATTTGTTCATATTTTATGACAACATTGTTCTTTGACTGCCATAAGAAACATATGTTTAATGTATAATAAGATGTTCTGTTGAAAAAAGACAATAATGACGTTTTTTGCGGTCCCCCTTATTTTCAAAAGTATCAAAATACATTTTAGTAACGATACAGGTACCAAAATATTGGTATCAGGATAATCCCGGTCAGCTCCATTGCCATAGTTAGTAGTCACCGAGCCCGCCATTAAAAGTGTTTTTTTGGGAGGAAAATCCATCAATTGTGAAGGTTTGTGGGTGAAGCAGGGCTTTTCTTGGCACACACTTGAAGTGACTCCTTCCGAGTTGAAGGCACATTTCCGCGAAACAAAAAAGAGATGGAAGAAAAAGCTTGGTCTTCTCTTTTTAGGTTGCTGCCCCCGCGACCAGTCTCCGGATAAGCGGAAGAAGATGGGTGGACGGATGGGTGGATGGTGTTGTTGCATCCAGAAAAAGTCACAAAGTACGACACTCTTTTTAACTTTTATTGCCAGTCTTGTGCCAACAACAGATTTAATTCTGACACATATTCTTTCTCCTGCCTACACATATTTTTTTTCTCACATACAACACTTCTCGGGCAGCACGCTGGACAGGGGTCAGTATATGTGCCTCACAATACGAAAGTCCTGAGTAGTCCTGGGTTCAATCCCGGGCTCGGGATCTTTCTGTGTGGAGTTTACGACTGCGTGGGTTCCTTCCAGGTACTTTGGCTTCCTCCCCCCTCCAAAGACATTCACCTGGGGATAAGTTAATTGGCAACACTAAATTGTTGTGAATTTGAGTGTGAATGTTGTCTGTCTATCTGTGTTGGCCCTGCGATGAGATGGCGACTTGTCCAGCGTGTACCTCGCTTTCCGCCTGAATGCAGCTGAGATAGGCTCCGGCACCTCCCGCGACCCCAAAAGGGACAAGCGGTACAAAGTGGATTGATGGACAACACTTCTCATTCTCCGTCAATAACCTTTCAGGCATGGTAGATTTACAAACATTTGTGAACTCTGAACATGACCATACAAAATAACAACAGCATGTTGCTTACTTACAATAGTTATTGTAAAGTTTAGTTTATTTACACATATTATTATAACAGCTGAATAGCGTTGCAAATAATAACAGCGTTCATACATTATGTATAATACTCATTCAAAAGCCGCACTGTCCGTCTTCACGCAGGTATTTTCCTCTGTTTTATAATTAAAACGTCTGTTAAAAGTAAACTGAGGATTGTGAATGATTAGTTCCAGTGGCGACAAAGATGTCCATGTCTGTCGTCACTCTCGACAAGAAGAAAATACATCGCATCAAGTCAACAGCAGCTGTAGTTGTTCCTTCTGGAGACACTGCCCCGTAATGTTTTGGCTGAAAATTACAATTACAAGACGCCATCGGGGGGGACACAAGCTACACGTCGCTAGAATATATTCCAGCCTTTATGAAAATCCCAAATGCATAATAGCATGGATCAATAGGTAATAAATGTTGAGTTTGCATGACATGCCACTACATAAAGCCCACACCAGCTCCCCTCTGTCCCCTGCAGCAACTCCAAAGTAGAACAAGGTTCAGCCCATCTTGAGTAGTTTGGTTCCACATCCTAAAATCTGGGTTATGAGAATCTGACTGTCTAGTCGGAACTTCTGTACCTCTCGCACAAATTCAGGCTCTCTCCCCACCAGAGAGGTGACAAAGACCATGTCACCCAGGTGCCTGCTCTTGAATATCATCCTACACACAATGCACCGGACCGTTATGTTTGACCCCATGCCAGCTGACTTCAGGTACATCCTTAAAAGGACACAAGTACAAAAAATCTTCTAAACTTACATTCAGACTCATAGTTTAGAGCAGTGGTCCCCAAACTACGGCCCGTGGGCCAGATTATTATTATAATTATTATTATTATTATTTTTTTTATCGGCATATTTTTTCAGAGACACTGTGAGGGTATATGACAAGCTGTAATATTAGTCGAATGTGATGCAAAACTAAATACAAAACAAAACTCAAAAACTGCTTTTAATATGACAATCTGTGATTTTATATAAATATACTTTGATTGAACTTGATAGTGAAATTTCAGTTATCTGGACGATGTAAGACCTTTCAGTCCACTTTAAATTTTGTAAATACTGTATTCGAGTTGTATTAAATAGATAACTAGTGTGAGGAACCCGCATAGCTGCGGTAGGTGTGACCCCAAGATGCAGCAAACAGGAGAATGACGTGCACGTAAGAGTTTTTATTATACTCAAACAAGGAGGAGAAGTCATGCATCCAGCATAAGATCCCTAACATAGTCAATCATCGACGCCGATGGACAGGCAAGGCAGGCATAGATAGTAGCCTGATTGGCTACTGCAACCAGGTGTGCTGGGCTGCCAAACATGGACAGGTGATTGTAGTGGAATTTCTGACCTTTTGGACCATATTTGGTGTCTGTCGAAGTCCGAAAAGAAAGTCTGTCAAAAAGAGAGAAACGAGCGCTCAGGGAGACATGCACGATATGGAACCAAATTAAGAGCCACTCTATCTGTTTCTACTTCCCTTGCTGTACACATGAAGTGACAATGCAAGAAGTAGAGAGCACAGTGTGCCCCTAAAGAATAGGCATAATCCCTGCAAATAGTCACAAGAGGATATGCAAACATGCAATATGTACTTGTCTTGGGTTTGCCTGGTACCTATTTGCACCTTGCATGCAGGAAGAGGGTGTCAGTGGCTTGACTATAAGGTTTGATTACTTAAAGAGTAGATGTGGCAACTGTTGTGTATTTTAAGTACACCACATAGTCAAATTCAGGAGAAATTTAATGTTTGCCCTTAGCTACAATAAAGATGCAGCCATGAGAGAGACAGAGCGAGAGAGAGAGAGAGAGAGAGAGAGAGAGAGAGAGAGAGAGAGAGAGAGGGAGAGAGAGAGTTTAAAGACTTGTCATAAAGCACATCTGATGTTTCTTATGACAGGAGAGAAGTCACTGTTGAGGAAGTGAAAAAAGAGGACAAGTTAGGGTGCTTTTAAGGGGTGAAGACCCATTTTTCTGTCGGTCAGTTGCCCCAAAATGAAGAGCCAAATCATCGATGCTCTCTCTGACTTCTTATTCGAGTATGAGACCCCCCGCCAGGTGCTGGTCAAGAACAAGAAAGTGGGGGTGGTGTGCCGCCTCATCCAACTGGGTGTCTTGGCCTACATCATCGGGTAAGACATTTATCCATCCATCCATTTTCTACCGCATGTCCTTTTCAGGGTCGCGGTAGGTGCTAATAACTGCATTGTACACTGTAGGCATGTGTAATGGGTAAAGGTGTCTATTGTTAAATGTGTGTAATGTGTAAAAGTGTCATATATAAATACGTGTAATGTGTATATGTTTAATTTGTAAATATGTGTAATGTGTGTAATGCACGTTAGGTTGATTGGCAACACTAAATTGGCACTAGTGTGTGAATGTGAGTGTGAATGTTGTCTGTCTATCTGTGTTGGCCCTGCGACGAGGTGGCGACTTGTCCAGGGTGTACCCCGCCTTCCGCCCGATTGTAGCTGAGATAGGCGCCAGCGACCCCAAAAGGGAATAAGCGGTAGGAAATGGATGGATGGATGTTGTGTAATGCGCACATGGGTATGTAAACGTGTTTAATGTGTAAATGGCACCAACTGCAAGACTATCCAATCCCAATGCATTTTCTACCGCTTGTCCCATTTGGGGTCGGGGTGCTGGAGCCTATCTCAGCTGCATTCGGGCTGAAGGTGAAGTACACCCTGGACAAGTCGCCACCTCATCGCAGGGCCAACACAGATAGACAGACAACATCAACACTCACATTCACACACTAGGGCCATTTTAGTGTTGCCAATCAACCTATCGCCAGGTGCATGTCTTTGGAGGTGGGAGGAAGCCGGAGTACCCGGAGGGAACCCACGCAGTCACGGGGAGAAAGATCCCGAGCCCAGGATCGGACCCAGGACCTTCATATTGTGAGGCACTAACCCCTGTTTCTCCGTGCTGCCCACTGCAAGACTAGTTCTGGCCAATTTAAGTCTAAAACTAGATCTGGCCTATTTAAGTCTAAGACTAGAGCTGACCAATTTAGGTCTATGAACATGAACTGACTAAGCCTACTCGGATGAGATTAGGTCTTCTAAGACAAACCAAACAGTCACGTTGCGTTCGATTGAATGCCCTGAGAATATAATGACCTGGATGTATGAGAACATGCGTAAACGAAAGTGTAAATGTGTCAAATGTGAAAATGTGTGTATCATGTAAAAGTGTCTAATGTATTTATATTTTACAAATGTGTCTAATGTGTAAATGTGCCTGTCTAAACGTGTCTAATGTGTAAACTTACCCATCGTGTAAATGTGTCCGCCGTTCATACTTTAGCGTATGTTGATGGATGGCAAGTCTGGTGGGATGTCGTTAACTATGGCAGCCATGTACAATGAGAAACAGGTTGGCGCCAGTGTGCATCATTGCTTGAGCCTTCCATTGATTGAAAATCGGTCTGTGAGGGTATATTGAGTTTTTCTGATTTTCTCTGGCATTCTGCTGATGCCTGCTGGTATTTCCATTTTTTTTTCCGCAGTGGTGTGGTTTTCAAGGGCAAGGTGTGTCCAAATTCGGCTTTAAAGTGATGGAAGATGTTTTTTTTCATTCTCAACTAATTAGTTTTGGTTCTTCTTTTGTGCAAAGCCAATCGTCTCTTTGGCGGCAGCGGTCATAGCATCGTGAAGGTTGGTCCAGTGATCCTCAATAGATGCTGGCTCAGGGAGGTCCATCAGGTTTCTTTCAATAAATTCCCTAATGTCTTGGGATGGTTATGTGGTCCGTACCTTACTGAAACCCGTTTTGGCGGTTGCTGGCTCTTGATGTCAAGGCGACACATGAGAAGGCGGTGATCCGTCCAGCAGTCATCTGCCCCAGGCATGGAGCGAATTATGCGTAGCTCTCGTCTGTCCCTTGATCTAGTTGAGGGTATGCCAGTCTTTGAGACTCTGTGTGTTTCTACGCCATCTTCTGTCAAGTAGGGAGAGAGAACAGAGAATTTCTGACCATGAGTTTGTGCCCAGCGAAGATCAGTGAGGTGTAGTGAGGTTAATAGCTGGTGAGGCATTGACGTAATCTGAATCAGATTTACAAATAAATGCGCTCAGCACAGATTATTTGCCATTTAATTGGCAGCAGTTAACGGGTTATGTTTAATTTCTGCATTCTTTACGCATACAAACTGTCGTCCACATAATGCACATTTCATTAAAAACAATAGGAAAAAAATGGTATCTCTGTTTTACCTTTACTTACATGAATTCCATATCCTTCTGGATAAAAATTTCCGTCACTTTCTGGTAAAAGTCCTCTTTATCTTCCTTCGGTTTTAAAAGTATGTCTGTTTCAATGGAGATCACCGCCAGTGAAGATAGCCTTCCTTGATCAGTCCTGTTCCAGCTGTATGTTTTGAGTCTTTTCAGTGCTGATAATGACCGCTCCACTGACGCTGTAGTAGCTGGCACAGTGAGCTTTAACTGGAGCAACTTTGTTGCCTCAGGAACAGTTGAAGTAACGTCATTCTTGGCCAAAAATTTGAGGAGCTGTCCAGGAGATTTACATACATCCCTCACCTTTTTTGAGCTATCCAGTCCCATGAGATTGGCCTTAAGTCCAACAAAGTCAAAGAACTTGGCATACTTTTACAGGCTCTGCAGTTTCATGTAATAAAAATGTTGTGACATTTCACAAAATTTTGCGCAATCCACCAAACAGAGGAAAGCAAGTACATCGAAATGGTCAAACCTATCCTTCATTTGGGGCAGCACGGTACAACAGGGTTGATGCATGTGCCTCACACTACGAAGGTCCTGAGTTGTCCTGGGTTCAATCCCGGGCTAGGGATCTTTCTGTGTGGAGTTTGCATGTTCTCCTCATGACTGCGTGGGTTCCCTCCGGGTACTCCGGCTTCCTCCGACCGCCAAAAACATCCACCTGGGGATACGTTGATTGGCAACACTAAAATGGCCCTAGTGTGTGAATTTGAGTGTGAATGTTGTCTGTCTATCTGTGTTGGCCCTGCGATGAGGTGGCGACTTGTCCAGGCCGTACCCCGCCTTCCGCCCAAATGCAGCTGAGATAGGCTCTAGCGACCCCGAACGGGACAAGCGGTAGGAAATGGATGGATGGATAGACCGTTCCTTCATTTTATCGCTGATGTCGTCAATAACATTACAGAACACGCGTCTCTGTTCCTCTCTTACCGACTGTCTGTCTCCACACTCCGTCAAACTAAGTGCGCCAAGTTTCTGCTGAAATCGGTCGTAGAAACTGTCAAACTCTCTCATGCACTCGATAACTGAGACTGTGTCGCAGATGTGTGCAAGAATTGATTAACGTGGACCCCGACTTAAACAAGTTGAAAAACTTATTCGGGTGTTACCATTTAGTGGTCAATTGTACGGAATATGTACTGTACTGTGCAATCTACTAATAAAAGTATCAATCAATCAATCAATCAAATGTATTCAATCACCTTGTTTTGCAGCACTCTGTAAAGTGCGTCGGTTTTGTTATAAATGCACTCATACGCAGTAATTAAAAAGCATGTTGACGCTTTTGACAGATTGTATCCTGCTGCCATGATCAGCGTGTCATTATCGCAGCTATCTGGATTTTCCATAACGATATTAAACACAGTGTGAAGATCAGTTTGGTGCATGTTTATTGCCTTCAGAAGCCTAGAATTAGAATTCCATCCTGTAGGCCCTTTCTGGGTAAGTGACGCTTGACAACACCATCAAACAAGTGAGTGCGCTTTGTCACCTGACTCTCGCCAGATCCTTGTATTTCGCTGAGCTCAACACAAAGGTCTGGGCTCGAAGGCATTGCAAACTCCTTCCAGATAGCAAAAAATAATGAACCAATCAGGATCGCCGGGTGGGATTTCCTAGATGTGATGTCGTGCCCAAAGGACTGTTGGATTCAAACAACAATAGCGGCACATAGCGAGGAGTCATATGCTGACATTGATTGTGCTATTGCAACTGTTTTGCAACATCGATCGAATATTCGTTATTTAAAAGATGAACAGAGAACGGTTTTGAAGGCATTTATTGGTGGCAAGGATGTTTTAGCTCATCTTCCGACCGGGTTTGGATTTCCCAGTGTCGATCTCATCAACGTCACGAGTTGATTTTGCTGTTCGTGGTTGAAGTAGCATGTTATTCAAGATAACGCACAAGTGGTTTATCCAATCACTGTCACGCTTGGTAAAACTGGTGAACTCAAATGCAGAAAAGACAAGCTGAATTAAAGTTCAGGGGTTATTATTAATGAAACCAGAGTGAAAGGAGGGAGCTCGTAGTCCTTGGCTTTGCAGTCCAGGAGAGCACACTGAGGCTAGCAGGCTGTGGCTAGCAAGCTGAGGCTAACAGTCTGTGGCGAGCAGTCTATGGCAAGCGGGCTGATGCTAGCAGACTGAGGCTAGCTGGCTGTGGCTAGCAGGCTGTGGCTAGCAGGCTGCGGTGAGCAGGCTGAGGCTAGCAGACTAAGGCTAGCAGAATGAGGCTGGCAGGCTGAGGCTAGCAGGCTGTTGCTAGCAGGCTGAGGCAAGCACACACGGCAGGTAGGGAACTGAAGGTAGAGGAAAAAACAGGGCTAAGATGAGGAGTCAAAGAACACCAAAATGGCAGATTCGCAAAATGATCAAAAGTGCTAGAATTCTAGTAAAAATGGGCGAGAAGCGTTACAACATGTAGAAACGTGAAACGATCTGGCGATCGCGCTGAGTGAAGTCCAAAATTTGTAGGCTGCAGGTGATGACTTGATGGCAAGCAGCTGAGTGATTAGGCAGCTGGAAACAGCTGTGCCAGGCTGAGAGCTAGAGCCAAGCCTACGCCCAAAACATGCCCACTCTCCCAAAGACACACACAGAGATAAACAGACACAGACAGAGACTGTGACAATCATATACATTGATTTTATATGATTTTTATACCGGGCGGTATAGCTCGGTTGGTAGAGCGGCTGTGCTTGCAACTTGAGGGTTGCAGGTTCGATCCCCGCTTCCCCCATCCTAGTCAATGCCGTTGTGTCCTTGGCAAGACACTTCACCCACCTGCTCCCAGTGCCACCCACACTGGTTTATTTGTTACTTAGATATTGGGTGTCACTATGTAAAGCGCTTTGAGACACTTTAGGAAAAAGCGCTATATAAATATAAAAAAAAAAAAAATTTTTTTTTTACAAGGCCCCGCCTTCTGAAATACATCTCCTATTGAGAACGTCCAGATCAATGTGTGGAGGTCAGTGAACGACAATGATCTGGCGAGAGTCACATTACATAGACTTGCTGAAAAACATCCCTCGTCCCTTGGTTGTTTTAGAAAATACGCGACACTTGAGCATGCACTTTGACGAGCGTAATAGCACTAGGTTCAGTTTGTGTGCGTAACAGTGAGTAAACCTCACTGTTACCTCACAGACTGCACCAGTTTTATCTCTGAGCTTTGCTTGTGACAGCTGCTCTCATCTACTTCTAAAGTAAAAAATGGGGCTGCACTGATGTCCTTTTAAATATAATTTCTAATGATGTCATCATTCAATTAAATCATTCTGTATTCTATTCGACAAGCCACAAAATACAGTGGATGTCTTCAAATGTCTAGCTAGCCTGTCATCTTTCTCAGCTAAGACATGTAAGTGTTCAACATAGTTTCCGCGATTAGCAGAGCTCATACTCTCATCATTTCCAGGAAATGCTAGCTGCTGTTTGGCAAGGAAGCAGGTCGCATTGATAAGACATTTTAAAATCTCCCGGTCGGTTGTCTTTTACTTAAGCATTGTGAACACTGATGTTGAGTTGCCGCCGTTCATCCAAAGCCAAGTCTATCTTCGTCATCCCAAACGTTTTTAGCGCAATCTGGCTTTGAATATGAGCGGCCGACCGCTCATGTTTGGTGAGGCTTCTTGCAAATTCTTTAGGTCACAAAATCCCTTTTGAGTCCGAACGATGCCACAGGTTGAAAAAAGAAGACAAGGAAAGCAGAACAGGTGGTTTCTTGTAGAACATCCACAAAGCCAGTCTTTTCGTGTATACCACTCCATTTGAAAAGAGGGAATAACTTTCCGTCCTGTTGATTGAAACAAACCATTCAGGTACGGCGTTGGTCTTCCTTTAGTATTGATTTCCTGCATTGTTTGAAAGTACACTTTTGAAATCTGTTTAAGTGTGGAAATATAGTCACCCATGTTAAAAGTCGGACTGCACGAGACAGAAAAAACAAGTCGCTGCGGCACTTACTCGCTGAGGCCACCGTATGTCTGGGATCATGAGCGCCCCTATCGTGAGGCACGAGAACTGTTTGCCTCACCTCGCTCTTTTTTCTCTGTCATTTTGAATGCTCAGCAACACACCAGACAAGAACGCGCTCTAAAGTATTCCAGACAGAGCAGTTAACGAGGGATTGCGAAAATTCAGCGATTTTGAAGAAAAAATAATAAAAATTGGTGAAGCTAAATAAAAAATAAAAACTACAATTACAATTATTTTATCATTATATATTTTATTTCATTGCATGATCGCAGGTGAGGCACAGCAATACTAGCCTCCTCTCTGAGCTGCCACCTTATCGTGGTAAAAGTGTTTGCGTGTCCCAATGATCGCAGGAGCTATGTTGTCCGGGGGCTTTATGCCCCCTTGGTAGGGTCTCTCAGACAAATTTTTAGGGATCGGACAAAAAGCAGCTCGAGGACCTCTATGAAAAATACAATCGAAGGACCTAGATTTCCCTTGCCCGGACGCGTGTCACCAGGGCCCCCCTCTGGAGCCAGGCCCAGACTTGGGGCACGATGGCGAGGGCCTGGCCGGGCACAGCCCGAAGAGGCAACATGGGCTCACCACCCATAGCAGGGGTCATAGGGCGGTATAGCTCGGTTGGTAGAGCGGCCGTGCCAGGAACTTGAGGGTTGCAGGTTCGATCCCCGCTTACACCATCCTAGTCACTGCCGTTGTGTCCTTGGGCAAGACACTTTACCCACCTGCTCCCAGTGCCACCCACACTGGTTTAAATTTAAAAATTAGATATTGGGTTTCACAATGTAAAGCGCTTTGGGTCACTAGAGAAAAAGCGCTATATAAATATAATTCACTTCACTTCACATAGAGGTCGGGTGCAATGCGAGCTGGGTGGCAGCCGAAGGCAGGACACTCGGCTACATAAGACAGCTCTAGAGACGTGGAACGTCACCTCGCTGGGTTGGAAGGAGCCTGAGCTAGTGCGCGAGGTGGAAAAGTTCCGGCTAGATATAGTTGGACTCACTTCAGGACAAATTTCACCACACCGAGTGTATGTGTGACAATCATCGTTACTTTAACTTAACTTTAACTTCGACGCACAGCAAGGGCTCTGGAACCAGTTCTCTCGAAAGGGGCTGGACTTTCTTCCACTCTGGCGTTGCCAGCAGTGAGAGGCGACGGGCTGGGGCGGCAAGTATTGTTGCCCCCCTGCTCAAAGCCTGCAGGTTGGACTTCAACCCAGTGGACGAGAGGGTAGCTTCCCTCCGTCTTCGGGTGGAGGGGACGGGTCCTGACTGTTGTTTGCGCTATCGCGCCAAGCAGCAGCTCAGAGTACCCACCCTTTTATGATTCACTGGAGGGAGTACTGGAGAGTGCTCCCCCAGAGTGATTCCCTCGTTTTACTGGGGGACTTCAACACTCATATTGGCAACGACAGTGAAACCTGAAGAGGCGTGATTGGGAAGAATGGCCGCCAATAACAAATCACCGAGTGGTGATTTGTTATTGGACCTTTGTGCTTCTCACAGATTGTCCATAACAAACACCATGTTTAGACATAAGGGTGCCCATATGTGCACTTGGCACCAGGAAACCCTAGGCCACAGTTCCATGATCGACTTTGTAGTAGTGTCATCGAATTTCCAGTCTCATGTTTTGGACACTCGGGTGAAGAGAGAAGCTTTCTAACGATCACCACCTGGTGGTGAGTTGGCTGCAATGGTGGGGGAGGATGCAGGCCCAAACGCATTGTGAGGGTCTTCTGGGAATGCCTGGCAGAGTCGCCTGGCAGAGAGAGTTACAATTCCCGCCTCCGGAAGAACCTTGAACATGTCACGAGAGAGGCGCAGGACATTGAGTCCGAAAGGACGATCTTCCGTACCTTTATTGTTGAGGCGGCCAATTGGAGCTGCGGCCGCAAGGTGGTTGGTGCCTGTCGTGTCAAGGAGGAGCAGCCTGTAACAAGGCCGGAAAGGCGTGGAGCCCTCCCCGGATGGAAAAGTCAGAATTGTTTGCATAAGTGTAATAGGAGATGGAAGTCAGGGGGAAAAAGCCGGAAATATGACAGCGGTGAGGGATGCCGTCAAGCTGAAAAAAGATTCCTATCGGGTTCTTTTGGCTCATAGGAGCAGCAGACAGATATCGACAGGCCAAGCGGTGTGCGGCAAACACTTGGACATGGGGAGAAGTTCAGGGAAGCCATGGACAACCACTTACGGATGGCTTCGAAGTGATTCTCGACCACCATCTACCGCCTCAGGAAGGGGAAGAAGTGCAATGTCAACACCGTGTATGGTGGGGATGGTGTTCTGCTGACCTAGACATTGGATGTTGTGGATCAGTGGAGGGAATACTTCAAGACCTCCTCAATCCTACCAACACGTCTTCCTCTGAGGAAGCAGTACCTAGGGAATGTGGTGGCCTCTCCTATTTCTGGGGCTGAGGTTGCCTAGGTAGTTAAAAAGCTCCTCGGTGGCTAGGCCCCCGGGGGTGGTTGAGATCCGCCTTAAGGCTCTAGATGATGTGGGGCTGTCTTGGTTGACAAGACTCTGCAACATTGCGTGGACATCATGGGCGGTACCTCTGGATTGGCAGACCGGGGTGGTGGTTCCTCTCTTTAAGAAGGGGAACCGGAGGGTGTGTTCCAACTATTGTGGGATCACACTCCTCAGCCTTCCTGTTACGGTCTATTCAGGTGTAATGGAGAGGAGGCTACGCCGGATAGTCGAACCTCGGATTCGGGAGGAACATTGTGGTTTTCGTCCTGGTCGTGAAACTGTGGACCAGCTCTATACTCACGGCAGGGTCCTTGATGGTGCATGGGAGTTTTCCCAACCAGTCTACTTGTGCTCTGTGGACTTGGAGAAGGCATTCGACCATGTCCCTCGGGAAGTCCTGTGGGGAGTGCTCGGAGAGTATGGGGTAACGGACTATCTGATTGTGGCGGTCCGCTCCCTCTACGATCAGTGTCAGAGCTAAGTTCGCATTGCCGGCAGTAGGTCGGACCCGTTTCCAGTGAGGGTTGGACTCAAGACTGCCCTTTGTCACCGATTCTGTTCCTAACTTTTATGGACAGAATTTCTAGGCACATTCAGGGCGTTGAGGTATCTGGTTTGGTGGCTGCAGGATTAGTTCTCTGCTTTTTGCAGATGATGAGGTCCTGATTGGCTTCATCTGGCCAAGATCTTCAGCTCTCACTGGATTGGTTTGCAGCCGAGTGTGAAGCGACTGGGATGGGAATCAACACCTCCAAGTCCGAGTCCATGGTTCTCGCCCAGAAAAGGGTGGAGTACCATCTCCGGGTTGGGGAGGAGATCTTGCCCCAAGTGGAGGAGTTCAAGTACCTTGGAGTCTTGTTCACGAGTGAGGGATGAATGGATCGTGTTGGATTGGTGCGGTGTCTTCAATAATGTTGTGGTGAAGAAGGAGCTGAGCTGGAAGGCAAAGCTCTCAATTTAACTTCTTTAATTGGAATATATGCGGTCATTTATTCATTTATTTTTTTCTTGTGTATTTCTGTTACAACAAACTTGACAACGGAGAGAAAAAAAAGGGAAAGAAGAACGAAAGTAGTTTATGGGGCATCTTTGTACTAATCAGTGAAACTATCATATTGGGGCTGATCTGGATCACATTCTGTATTCAGGACATTTTTTTTTTACTAATGGGCCTGGCGTTGGTCTGCGCTGTCCACGATTTTCTAGGTATAATGTTTATTTTATTTTGATAATAAATGTTTTTCTTCTGTTTGAAAAGTGTCATAACTTTGAAATCATTTTGTATACATTTATTACAATGTAAATTTTATTGTCCTTCTTGTTTAATTGAACTTTTCTTCAAGCTTTACTTTTTCATCTACCTTGTTCTCTTTATCATAGCGATCTTGCCAGTAAAAACTCGTAGTGGACACTGTCATCCGCAAAGAAGTAGAAGTTAGATAGATAGATAGATAAATATGACTTTATTGATTCCTTCAGGAAAATTAAAATTCCAGCAGCAGTGTACAGAGGTGAGATCAATTTATAAAAAAGTAAAAAGTAAATAATGGGGGTTTAAATGGAAACAGAATAGAGAAATATTACAATAAGAATAAAAAATAAAAAGCAACAATGGGAATACAAATATAACAGTAAAATAAGAATATAACAAGAGAAAGTAGGCAGTAGTGACCATGTTATGAAAACGTATTGCACTGTTATTGTTTTGCATCCCCTGTCATCCTTGTACCCCCCGCCCCAGAGAGGAGTTGTACAGTCTAATGGCGTGTGGGACAAAGGAGTTTTTGAGTCTATTAGTCCTGCACTTGGGATGAAGCAGTCTGGCACTGAACAGGCTCCTCTGGCTACTGATAACGCTATGCAGAGGGTGACTGGCATCATCCAGGATGCTCACTAGTTTGTCAACAGTCTTCTTCTCTGCCACCGTCACCAGTGAGTCCAGTTTCTTTCCGATTGTAGAACCGGCCCGCCTGATCAGTTTCTCAAGTCTGGAGCTGTCCTTCTTAGATGTACTGCCCCTCCAGCACACTACCATGTAGAACAGAACACTGGCAACCACAGACTGGTAGTACATCCACAAGAGTTTTTTGCAGATGTTGAAGGAGTGCAGCCTCCTGAGGAAGTACAGCCTGCTCTGTCCTTTCTTGTACTGGTGGTCCGTGTTAACAGTCCAGTCCAGCTTATTGTCCACCCAAACCACGAGGTACATGAATGAGTCCACGGTCTGTACCTCAACTCCCTCGATCACAATAGGTTGTGACCGTGGACTCGACCTCTCAAAGTCAATGACCAGCTCCTTGGTCTTTGACGGATTGAGCTGCAAGAGGTTTGTGTGGCACCAGACAACAAAGTTCCTCACCAGGTTCCGAAACTCCTCCTCTCTGCAGTCCCTGATGCACCCGACGATGGCTGTGTCATCCGCGTACTTCTGGATGTGACACAGCTCTGAGTTGTAGCAGAAGTCAGCGGTGTACAGGGTGAAGAGAAGAGGGGCCAGCACCATTCCCTGCGGTGCTCCGGTGCTGCTGATCACAGTGCCAGACGTGATGTCCTTCAGTCTGACGTACTGTGGCCTGTCGGTGAGGTAGTTCGAAATCCAGGCAACCAGACAGGGGTCCACTCGCATTTTGTAAAGCTTGTCCTGGAGGAGGCGGGGCTGGACGGTATTAAAGGCACTCGAGAAGTCCAGGAACAGGATCTTCACAGTGCCATTTCCCTTATCCAGGTGTGAGTGGGCTCGGTGCAGCAGGTAAAGGATAGCATCCTCCACACCAATGCCTGCCTGGTACGCAAACTGCAGGCTGTCCTGGGCATGTTGCACCTGTGGTCTGAGGAGGGTAAGAAAGAGCCGCTCCAATGTCTTCATTAGATGAAAGGTGAGCGCCACTGGTCTGTAGTCGTTCAGCTCACTGGGGCAGTTCTTTTTGGGAACTGGAACGATGGATGACGTCTTCCAGAGGGTGGGCACTCTTCCCAGCTACTGGCTGAGGTTGAAGATCCTTTGAAGTGGTTCACCCAGTTCTGCAGCACAGGTCTTCAGGAATCGGGGGTATAGCTTGTCTGGGCCTGCTGCTTTCCTTGGCTGTAGCTGACCAAGTCAGCCTCTTTATTAAACCATTGATTGGCTTGGAACATATTTAATTTTTACTTCTTATTTCATGATTTCTGTTTGAAAATAGAAACAAATACAGTTACTTACATTGCATTTCTTTCCAGTGCATGACCATTTAACAGTTTAAGGATTACACACGCACACACACACACACACACACACACACACACACACAAGCACACACACACACACACACACACACACACACACACACACACACACACACACACACACACAGACACACACACACACACAGACACACACACCATCCGTTTTATAGTTATGCATAAATCCTTCCAACAATACAACATTAAAAGAAAAATTGTTTTAACTCTAAGTAATCTTCTTTAGTAGAGCCAGAGAGCGATCGCTAGCAACTTCAGCAAAATAAACATACTTTCAAAATAATTCACATTTAAATAATGTCACATTTAAAAAGACAAAAGTGACAATCCAATGTCAGGTTTGATGTTTCAAACTATGAACGGTAATCGTAATCGAACATCAAGATGCCTTCTTTCTCTTTTCCTTCCGCCACTGCAGAAACACATCTCACCTATACTGCTTCGTCTGAACATTCAGCCATGCTTTCCTCATTCAATCAATCAATCAATCAATCAATGTTTACTTATATAGCCCTAAATCACTAGTGTCTCAAAGGGCTGCACAAACCACTACGACATCCTCGGTAGGCCCACATAAGGGCAAGGAAAACTCACACCCAGTGGGACATCGGTGACAATAATGACCCAGTGGGACGTCGGTGACAATGATGACTATGAGAACATGATACTGTGAAAGATCAATCCATAATGGATCCAACACAGTCGCGAGAGTCCAGTCCAGAGCGGATCCAACACAGCAGCGAGAGTCCCGTTCACAGCGGAGCCAGCAGGAAACCATTCCAAGAGGAGGCTGATCAGCAGCGCAGAGATGTCCCCAGCCGATACACAGGCGAGCAGTACATGGCCACCGGATCGGACCGGACTCCCTCCACCAAGGAGAGTGGGACATAGAAGAAAAAGAAAAGAAACGGCAGATCAACTGGTCTAAAAAGGGAGTCTATTTAAAGGCTAGAGCATACAAATGAGTTTTAAGGTGAGACTTAAATGCTTCTACTGAGGTAGCATCTCGAACTGTTACCGGGAGGGCATTCCAGAGTACTGGAGCCCGAAATGAAAAAGCTCTACAGCCCGCAGACTTTTTTTGGGCTTTGGGGATCACTAATAAGCCGGAGTCCTTTGAACGCAGATTTCTTGCCGGGACATATGGTACAATACAATCGGCAAGATAGGATGGAGCTAGACCGTGTAGTATTTTATACGTAAGTAGTAAAACTTTAAAGTCACATCTTAAGTGCACAGGAAGCCAGTGCAGGTGAGCCAGTACAGGCGTAATGTGATCAAACTTTCTTGTTCTTGTCAAAAGTCTAGCAGCCGCATTTTGTACCAACTGTAATCTTTTAATGCTAGACATGGGGAGACCCGAAAATAATACGTTACAGTAATCGAGGCGAGACGTAACAAACGCATGGATAATGATCTCGGCGTCTTTAGTGGACAGAATGGAGCGAATTTTAGCGATATTGCGGAGATGAAAGAAGGCCGTTTTAGTAACGCTTTTAATGTGTGCCTCAAAGGAGAGAGTTGGGTCAAAGATAATACCCAGATTCTTTACCGTGTCGCCTTGTTTAATTGTTTGGTTGTCAAATGTTAGAGTTGTATTATTAAATAGAGGTCGGTGTCTAGCAGGACCGATAATCAGCATTTCCGTTTTTTTGGCGTTGAGTTGCAAAAAGTTAGCGGACATCCATTGTTTAATTTCATTAAGACACGCCTCCAGCTGACTACAATCCGGCGTGTTGGTCAGCTTTAGGGGCATGTAGAGTTGGGTGTCATCAGCATAACAGTGAAAGCTAACACCGTATTTGCGTATGATGTCACCTAGCGGCAGCATGTAGATGCTGAAGAGTGCAGGGCCAAGGACCGAACCCTGGGGAACTCCACACGTTACCTTAACGTAGTCCGAGGTCACATTGTTATGGGAGATACACTGCATCCTATCAGTAAGATAAGAGTTAAACCAAGACAGGGCTAAGTCTGACATACCAATTCGTGTTTTGATACGTTCTAATAAAATATTATGATCGACAGTATCGAAAGCAGCGCTAAGATCGAGGAGCAGCAACATAGATGACGCATCAGAATCCATCGTTAGCAATAGATCATTAGTCATTTTTGCGAGGGCTGTCTCCGTGGAGTGATTTGCCCTGAAACCGGATTGAAAGGTTTCACATAGATTGTTAGACGCTAAGTGTTCATTTAACTGCTCCGCAACAATTTTTTCGAGGATTTTTGAAATAAAGGGAAGGTGAGACACCGGTCGGTAGTTTACCATGAGGTTAGGTCTTTTAAGAAGAGGATGAATAACCGCTTTTTTGAATGCTAGGGGAGCAGTGCCCGAGGAAAGTGATAAGTTTATAATATTTAGCACTGATGGACCTAATAATACAAAGAGCTCCTTGATCAGTTTCCCAGGAAGAGGGTCAAGTAAACATGTTGTTTGTTTTATTCCATTTACACGTTGTAACAATTCCTCTAATGTTATTTCCTCAAAACGAGAGAAACTATTTTGGAGGGCAGTATCCGCCGTAAATACCATCGTGTCAGTGTTAATAGAACCCCGTTGTAGCTGGGACGCATTGTCTTTAATCTCCTTTCTAATGACTTCAATTTTCTTACTAAAGAATTGCATAAAGTCATCAGCTGAGTGGGTGGAGCTACTGGAAGGAGTCCCTTGTTGGGTTAGCGATGCTACCGTACTAAACAAAAATTTAGGATCGTTTTTATTACGGTGGATGAGATTTGAGTAATAATTAGCTTTAGCTAAGGTAAGCATGCGTTTATAAGTTATTAAACCATCACTAAATGCTTGATGGTGCACCTCAAGTTTAGTCGTGCGCCATTTGCGTTCCAGCTTTCTACATAATAATTTCTGAGCTCTAGTTTCTTCTGTAAACCACGGGGTGCACTTTTTTGGAGCCTTTTTTAACTTTAGCGGTGCTATGTTATCAATGGTTTCGCGCAGGGCGTCGTTAAAGTTGTTAGTGAGGTTATCAATAGAGCCCACATACTTTGGGAATGGTGCCATTACCGAGGGCAGTAGGTCAGCAAGAGTTGTCGTTGTGGCCGTATTAATGTTGCGGCTGCTATAGCAGTTATTATTATTAGTTTGACGAACATGCGTCTGAACCTCGAATTTTATAAGGTAATGATCGGACAATACTTTAGTATACGGGAGTATCGTAACTTTGGAAGCGGTGATACCCCTGAAAAGCACTAGGTCTATCGTATTACCGTTGCGATGCGTGGGTTCATATATTATTTGTGTGAGACCACAGCTATCAATTATAGTCTGGAGCGCTACGCACGGTGGGTCCGATGGGGTATTCATATGGATATTAAAGTCCCCCATTATGATTATATTATCGGCGTGTGTCACTAGATCAGCAACGAACTCTGAGAATTCATTGATAAAGTCCGGATAGGGCCCTGGGGGGCGGTAGATAACAGCCAGGTGTAGAGGCAGCGGTGTGGCAGACTTCATAGTAAGCACCTCAAACGATTTATATTTATTATTTATGTTAGGACTAAGGTTAAAGTTTTCGTTGTATATTAGTGCGACCCCCCCACCCCTTTTAAGCGGACGGGCAATATGCGCATGTGTAAAGTTAGGAGGACATGCCTCATTTAGCGCAAAAAAGTCGTTTGGTTTAAGCCAGGTTTCGCTGAGACCGATGACGTTAAGATTGTTGTCTCTGATAATATCATTAACTAATAATGTTTTGGGAGAAAATGATCTTATGTTTAAAAAACCTATATTATAGGTTGTGGGCTGTTTAATGGAGTTTTTGATCAAATTATCCGTAGTAGCAATATTAATAATGTTGTGTTTATTATGCCCAGTGCATTTAGTATAGTTACGACCATATCTACGAATTGATACGACAGGAATTTTCCGATTGTTTGATTGTTGTTTTGATAAACTGCACGCATCATGGTTAGCCACCTCAGTAACGGGGATTTTCCGATTGTTTGTTTGTTGCTTTGATAAACTGCACGCATCATAGTTAGCCACCTCAGTAGAACACATGTCCAACTCTGAAACACTCAAAGCAGAAAAAACGTGTTCTAATTTAACAGACTCCTTACCCAGACCAGTAGTCTTGCATCTTTCATCTAAATCCGTCTGCAGGGTGGAGGGAAGTGGTGTTCTGTGGGGATTAGCCTTCTGCTTTGTTTTTAGCCCCGCTCGACATTCGCGTTTCCGATCACACCGCTGGCGTCTGCTCCGTAGACGGCCCCCGCTGCTACTAGACTCCCCTGCTTCACAGGCCGCTGGA
This sequence comes from Nerophis ophidion, assembly GCF_033978795.1. Classification (NCBI taxonomy): domain Eukaryota; kingdom Metazoa; phylum Chordata; class Actinopteri; order Syngnathiformes; family Syngnathidae; genus Nerophis; species Nerophis ophidion. The sequence goes on from NC_084614.1 coordinate 51,813,783, forward strand.
TGTAGCCGCCGACGTATTCCCATGCTAGTTAGCAAGTCTAGCACGCAAGCGTCTATCAGTCCAAAACGGCCCGATATGTCCACATCCAGAAGTGTCTGGCGGTCGTACGTGATCACAGAGTGACCACGATGCGAGCCAGCCATAAAGTTTGTGGAATTGTCCGGTATTTCTGCCAAATGTTCCATCTTTAGCAGCAGCTCCGCAATGTTGCAGCCCGTACGGGCGCCGCCATCTATTGATATGATTCTTAAATGCTGTATAAACTTACATGGCAATGATAATGTGGAAGGGTTTGGCTTCGACAAGAAGTACAAGTCGCTTTCTGTACACGACTTAAATTGTTCAAACTGACGATAAATATTGGATTAAATTTAATTGACTGACTATTCAGAAAATTCCATTATCATTTATTTCAATTAATCATCTGTCTTTGAGTGTTCAAAACTCCTCTTTCATTGCAATGGTGCCATAGCCGAGGTCATGTTGTATTTCCTTAGAAAACAAAGTAGCAGAGAACAGATCAACACTGCCAAGGGTTGGATTGCAAAACCCCTCTCCCAGCATTTCATGCGGTGTCATTTTAACTTTTTTTCAATTGGGTATTCTGAATCAGTGGCCCAATTTTCTGTGAAAGACCTTGGACATCATAGTTCCTATTATCACTCTGGCACTAAAAACGTATAAGGTATTGATTCGCAAAATAGGTATGTGGCCATGGTTTGCTGTTAGAAAAGGATGGATTGCACCCTTTTGTTTGCAAGTAAGGTGTGACGCCAAATTTTTGCCCAGCAAAATAAGTGCAGTCCAGTGCGCAGTGACCAGCAAGGCAGTTTTTTTAGCAGGGCGGCGTCATTGTGTAGCGAGAGAGAGACCATCCTAGTAGTGATTTAGCGAGACTCTGAAGATTTGTTTGTTTGTGTGGACTGACAACCGTCATGGAAGAGGACGACTGTGTCAGCAGCAGTGGTATGATACGATTTTTCTTTTAGCTAACAATATCAGCAAATCCAAGTTTAACTAATGAGTATACCTCATATGCACTCTCACTGAGGCAACAGGGGCAATTATTTGGCAAGCCGTCCCATACACACTGTATCAGTGACGTGAGGTGAGGTTCATGGCTGGTGAGGCACTGACTTCATCACGGCAGATTTATAAACATATGAACCCAATTGAGTATATTATTCACCATTTGATTGGCAGCAGTTAACGGGTTATGTTTAAAAGCTCATACCAGCATTCTTCCCTGCTCATTCAGCATCAAGTGTTGGAATTGGGGGTTAAATCACCAAAAATGATTCCCGGCCGCTGCAGCTCACTGCTCCCCTCACCTCCTAGGGGGTGAACAAGGGGATGGGTCAAATGCAGAGGACAAATTTCACCACACGTAGTTTGTGTGTGACAATCATTGCTACTTTAACTTCATGTAGCAGGTACTTTAGCTAGTATAGTATAGTATAGTATAGTATAGTGTAGTATAGTATAGTATAGTATAGTATAGTATAAATAAATTACACTTATTTTTATCATTATTAGGGATAAACTCCTAACATAAAAATATTAAATAATCACATGTATGTACAAAATAACAAACACGACAGTACACAGTGTTGTCACTATGACAGAAGTAACCGCGCTCCAGCGGCGCCGTGTTCATTCATTGTCTTAACTGTAGCATAAAAAATGCATATGGCCCTAAATTGCCACAATACTCAGTCACCATATTTAAGAACCCAAAATAAAGACTCAAAATAAATATAAATTCAATCGGAGCAGAAACATTGGAGGAAACAGGACTAAAACCCGATGCTAACCGCCCATAGAAACTACATGGGCACGGCTAGTAGCTACTATTAGCAAACAGATAGACCTACCAACTCGGCGCATAAAAAGTGCAGCTGGCCTTAAAACGCCACAGTACTCAGTCACCATATTTAAGTACCCTAAATAAAGACTCGACATAAATATAAATTCAACCGATGCTAACCGCCCATAGAAAATACATGGGCACGGCTAGTAGCTACTATTAGCAAACAAATTCACTTACCAACTCAACTCATCTTTCGTCGCAACTCGGCCCTGAGGGTTGGCACCTATAAGTTTACAATTAGTTGTAAAATGTTGGACGGTTGTTTTTACGATATGCAGGCAAACGACAACTTTAAAACATACCGGCTTCAGATCTCCCCATGCAGGCCTAGCCGAGTAGTGCAAGAATGATCTCTGGGATCACTAGCGCCCCTCCACCACCAGGAGGCCCGAGAACAGGAGCCTCACATAGTCCGTCTTCGGAGCCTTTTTTTTTGATTGCTCAGCGCAAGAAATACGTTGCACACATACAGTTGTTGACAAAATATTCTGTACATTATATACCTCAGCTAACTAAACTATGGAAATGTATAGTATAATTCATGTAGCAATACGGTCTCACTGGACCGCAGCCAGCAGTTAGCCGAGTCATTGCGCAATCCACGGGGAGGCTCAGCTGGCTGGGACTCACTGCAAGTAATTCTCAGAATTTGAACGGCAAATGTGAAAATTAAGCTATTTTGAATAAAAAAATATTTAAAACTGGTAAAGTTAAATGGGAAATAACTTTATAGTATAATCACTAAATACATATAACAATATCATTTTTATTTTTACATTTTTTTTTTCCATAATGGCAGGCCTCACCTGCTGCCCCTGACTGCACGTCACTGCACTGTATACAATAGGGTGGGCACATATTTCGCACTTAAAGCGCTAAATATATGCCCCGACACGCTTGGGCACTTATTTCGCAGCGAGCACTTATTTCGCTTGACAAAGTTCTTGCCCCAGGTGTAGGTGTTTATGTATCTTTTGGTACCTGGTTCACAAGTGAAAGAAGGCTGGAGTGTCAGGTCGACACAAAGATTCCAGTATAGTCTGCAGTGTTGCTATCGCTGTATCTGACTGTGATGGTGAAAAGAGAGATTCAGCTACCCTCAATTATGCCCACAAGCTTTGGGTAGTGACCAAAAGGACAAATTGCGAATACAATCGGCCAAAAGTTGTTTCTCTAATGGACAGGAGGGGCTCACAGTTGAAACTTTTCTCCTTCTCATCAAGCAAAGCCAGTTGAAGTGGCAGACATCATCCTTTCTAGTGAGGTGTTCCATGTGGTAGACCGAGGACTTGTCAGTGAGATTATGTCTTGCACTTGGTAGAATAGAGTAGAGTAGAATGGACTTTGTCATTATATTTGCATATAACGAGATTAAGGACTCCAAATTAAGGTGCCGTAGTGGGAACAAATATGGGATAAGAATAAATTACACAAGAAGTAATAAAGATATAACTAAGAATTAAAAGAAATAGACTACTATCCATTAAAAATAATAAGCAATCCTGTACAATATACAAAACAATATACAAAATACTGTATAATATACAGAACAAGACATGAGTACCGAAGTGATATCAGTTAGTGTCGGATGTATTTCACTCGAAGGGTAATATTGCACACTAGGGTATTAGGATAGGATATTGTATAAGGGTGAATTATTTATTATAAATTAGAGTTCAAGATGGTGACAGCTCTGGGAAAGAAGCTGTCTCTGAGCTTGTTTGTTCTGGCTCTGATGCACCTTTAGCGCCTGCCCGATGGTAGCAGGTTGAACAGGTGGAAGCCAGGGTGTGTACTGTCTTTGGTGATGTTTTTTGCTCTGTTGAGGCAACAGGAGTTGTGCAAATCCTTCAGGGAGGGGAGGCGGCAGCCGATGATTTTTTTGTGCAGACTTTATGGCCCTCTGAATCACCTTTTTGAATGCTTCGGTGCAACTGGCGCACCACGCTGTTATGCAGTACTTCAGCAAGCTTTTGACAGCCGAGCGATAGAAGGTCACCATCAGCTGCCTCTCCAGTCTGTTCTTCCTCAGCACCCTTAGGAAGTTGAATCTTCGCGGGGTCTGCAGTGTTTTTCCTGAAGTCAAAAGATCAGTTCCTTTGTTTTAGTTGTGTTCAGTGCCAGGTTATTCACTGAACACCACGCTAAAATTTTCAGGACCTCATCTCTGTATGCAGACTCATCCCCCCCTGTAATGGGTCCAACCACCGTTGTGTCATCGGTGAATTTGATGATGGTGTTCTCCGGGTGGGCTGAATACAGTCATGGATGCAGAGGAAATACAGCAAAGGACTCAGCACATAGACCTGTGGAGAGCCGATGCTGAGTGTGCGGGAGGTGGAGAGATGGGGTCGAGTTTCACTATCTGGGGTCGGTTGGTCAGGAAGTCCTTAATCCAAAGACAGGTGGGTGTGGAGAGGCCTAAGTCCAGCAGTTTGGTGACCAGGATGTGTGGTATGATGGTATTGAAGGCGGCGCTACAGTCGATGAAAAGCATCCTGACATAGTTCCCCAGGTGTTTCAGGTGGCTCAGTGCAGAGTGGACGACGCTTATGGCTTTCTCCGTGGATCTGTTTGCCCGGTAGGCAAACTGTTGTGGGTCTAGGGTGGGGGGGAGGACCAGCCTCTCGAAGCACTTCATGATGACAAGTGTGAGTGCTACTGGGCGATAGTCGTTGAGGTTGTTTATGGCAGCTTTCTTGGGTACCGGGATAAGTGTGGCGGATTTAAGGCAGGGTGGGATGAGTGCCTGTGCCAAGGAGAGGTTGAAGAACACAGTGACAATGTAGGAGAGCTGGTCAGCGCATGCTTTGAGCATGTTCCCGGGTACACCGTCTGGACCAGCTGCCTTCCTGGGGTTCACTGCTCTGAGCACTCCTCCAGAGTGAGTGCTGGAGTGCTCTGCCAGCGATACGTCTGGCAGAGGACAGAATGGTCTGGGAACACTTTAGTTTCCCTAGTGGAACTGTCATCGTAACTCATTATATTTAACAAAAAATGTCCATCTCTTCACAATTATTGATGCTATGATCCCTCATGATAGTGTGATGGACCCGAGTGGTAAAATATTAAAAAAAAACAATAAAAATGTTGCTTAATACCAATATAAATATTAAGAACCCAATGTAGTGAGAGCAGCTGTCCAAAATAAGGGAAGATGATTCTACTCCTTCACAATTTATTACAATACAATAAAAAACAGTCAAGTTGTCAACACTAAAATACCAATTGGTAACCAATGTGATGGGCGAGGGTACAGACACAACAGGCGTAGTGGGTACGTATCTTGGCTGAGCCCACTTCCACGGCGTCCTCATGCACTGAAAATTAAAACGTAGGCAGGCCACGGGCATAAAATCATCTAAAACCACGGAAACGCTATCCAGGCTGACGTCACACTTACACAAGGCAGGGTTTCCCCTGCCTTTGCTGTAGTTCCGCGTCAAAGTATTGGGTAGGCCCACTGTCCTCGCCATTCTCCGGGCACTCGCAGGACTTACGTGGCCGTACACATCCCGCTCCGCCTCTTGGTCACTTCCGGGGGTCACCGCAGGTCCCTGGGTCCAAATCGCCCCCTGTCCACAGAACCCCACAGCCAGCGTATTGACACACGAGCCCGCAAGCCCACAGCCCAAGGCAGTTGATGTCCCCACAATACACGGCACTTACTTGGGAGGCAGAGTTTCTTCTGCCCCTGCGTGTTGTGGGTTTCTTGGGGTTCGCTCTCGTAGGCTGCGGGGTTTGCTGTGTCATCCAGGGGGTTCCTTCCCAGCCCGCATGCGTCCACCCGGTCGCTCTTGGCAAAGCCTGTCGATTCTTCCCCGCATTCTTAGTTTTCATTGTTTGACTTCCTGTTTCTTGATTGAAAACTTCACCTTTGTTTAGAGTGATTGTTTCCTTACCTGTCCCTGATCGCCAATCAGGAGAGTTCATTATCCAGCGCAGGGTCATTGTCACCTCCTTTTATTTTCTCGCTACCTATTTTTGCCAATTACAATATATTTTTACATGCACTTTGCATACTGAGGTCAAGCCTGCTATACCGTAAAACTTGACTTGTAATTTTTCGTTTGTTGACATGCAACTTTCGTTCCTGCCATGCCACAAAAAAGTTGTCGTAGAATTCTCTAAGGTGTTCAAGTTTAATATTTCTATTTGATATACATTCAAAGTAGAAGACATGATGTAACAACAATGAATCAAATGTTTGCAAGGTGCAGGTAGGCGAGCTAGTAGTCCACAAGTACATGTACCCGTCTGTTGGCTTGGTGCGTAGCTTGACATGATGGCAGGCCTGATCCGTTTTGTCTTGCATCCTGTTCAGGTGGGAGTTCATCTACGAGAAAGGCTACCAGTCTACAGACACAGGCGTCAGCTCTGTCTTTACCAAAATGAAAGGCGTGGGCTACACCAACATATCTGGAGTTGAGAGAGTGTGGGATGTGGCTGACTGTGTCTTCCCATCACAGGTTAGTGATAATAATGGAGACCAACAACGAAGGAATTTATGTTTGTGTGCACATTATTGTTTGGATCACAGATGATGTGTGTCGTTATCCTCAGTCCTCAAATTAAACTGTCAGAATAGATGAACATTGTATGCTGTGTCGATCCAAAAACATCAAAACCATATGCCCTGATGGTGACAAAGTTTAAAGTTTACGATGCAATTGTGTTTGTTGGCTCGACTCCATGCCAGATGCAATTGTGACAACATGTGGGACGAGACCAGCATAAATTGGTTGACATCAAGGTGTCCTTCTGCTAGCTGTATACCCCCTATAAATAAGCGAGCAGACATTATATCAAAAGAAAATATTACAGGCAGCTATATTTTCTTTATTGAAATGTTCCTGTTAATTGATGAAGGAAAATAAAGACAAAGTGACAGTCTTCCTTGAACTTTTTGCAAGTTAAATGAACCATATATAGCAAAATAGACAGTTGCAACACTTGATCTCCCGTCCGAAGGCAAAACCCAGTAACTCAATTTTGGTCAAAACTGAGCTGATAATAATTTTGGAGTTCCTAGGTGATATGCTTTACATTAGTGTATGCAATATTGTAATTTGTACCGTAAGTAAGCTGTTACACGCATGGCAGGACCTAGCAACTACCACATAACCGCGTAAATACAACAGAAAATTTAGTATCTCAAGGGACCAATCGGAGCTTCTTTGTCAGTCGCCTTATTGTCTTTGATGAGACATTTGCACGAATGGGGGCCGACGGTCAACCTGATTATGTGATATTATGGCACGAGGGGATATTTGGAAGATTGGCCCAGGACGTTGGAAGCACCTTCATTAAATGTATTGTTCTTGATTCTTCCCCTTGCATACTCTTTTGGGCAGATAACTGTGGAGGTCAAAATAAAAACTGGACGCTGTACACGGCTCTTGCACAATGTGCAACCGCAGAATGGGGCCCACCCGAGATTGTGATAAAATATCTGGAGAAAGGGCACACGTTCATGAGAGCAGATTCAATCCATGGCTCAATCGGCAAGAAAATGAAAGCTCAAGAAAACATCTATACGTTTGATGACTTTGTAGATCTTTGTAAGACAGCATCAAGATAAATTGGTTTTCCTTTGTTTTCTCAAAATCAGCTAGAAGTGAGTTAATAGGTTTTGCCTTTGGACGGGAGAGATGTATTTACAGCGTATCTAACACCTATTAGTTCCCATGGATACCTGAGGCTACGCTGTCACACACAGCAGATAAAGGACAGGGAGAAGTCAAAGAGTTTTCACCATAACAACCGTCTGGTGTGTATTTCTTGCATCATAATAACAAACATTTGTATTTGAATTGCTGAAGGGAGATTATTCCTTCGTTGTCATGACCAACTTCATCATGACTGCAGAGCAGAAAATAGGAACGTGTCCTGAGGTAAGTGAACGTCTTCTACCATATTTAATACTATATTAACATTTTTTAATATATTTACTCTTTTTCTGCTATATACTACTGCAGTCTTCCTCTTAGGTACAATTTGAACTTGTCGAAGACTGTTTTTGAGTAACTAATTATACTACAGTGGAACCCTCTTAATGTATGTCAACGCACCCAAATTATGTTGTTTGTCAACATAACCAAAACGTTAACAAAGCATTTCTTAGATTTTTTTTGTTGACAGGTTTTCCCCTATATGTGTACACTTTTTTGGGGATTTTTCATTTTTATTTTTTTTATATATATTACAGGGACAGATTATTGTGTATATTTATGAGCCATGATTTAGGGGTTGGGCTATAAGGGCTAGTGATGTTTGCCTGCTAGTTAGAGTCCAAGAGAGAAGAAGGTGTTTTATGTGTGGCGTGCTGTAACGTATAGTATACACCAGGGGTGGGCATTACGTCGATCGCGAGCTACCGGTCGATCTCGGAGGGTGTGTCAATCGATCTCAAGCCAGGCATTAAAAAATAGACATAAAAATGAGCAATCATCAATCTTCACCAAGACTTCACTTTCGTCAGTTTTTTGACATTCTCGGCACCCGAGGATTTTGTGAGATGACGCTGGCTGCTGCGAGCTCATATTTAAGAAAAACATCACTAACAGGACGGACGGAGAGAAGGACTTTTTATTTCAACAAACTCAGTACCTACTGTCAAAACTCTAAAGACCGACTGCACAGTTCCTGTCTTCACCATAAAAGACCTGCTTCATCCTGCCTGTGCTAACAAAATAAGAGTCTCAGAAAGCAAGCGTGCACAAGCTAGCAAACTACGGCGTTTGATGCCAATGTATTTCTCCCCCGCCATCAGCGACCGCTACCTCTCCTCGCTCGCCCACCCACACACTCACTGACATCACTCAACTGCTGCCAGACATTAAAGGGCCACACACATACGCTACTCTCATAACAAAGTGTTTATAAACGATTATGCAAGTTGGACAAATGAGATGCCAAATCCAACTACTTTCATGTGGTATTGGACAGAAAGGAAGACTTTTTTTCTCCATCCATCCATCCATCCATCCATCATCTTCCGCTTATCCGAGGTCGGGTCACGGGGGCAGCAGCCTAAGCAGGGAAGCCCAAACTTCCCTCTCACCAGCCACTTCGTCTAGCTCTTCCCGGGGGATCCCGAGGCGTTCCCAGGCCAGCCGGGAGACATAGTCTTCCCAACGTGTCCTGGGTCTTCCCCGTGGCCTCCTACCGGCTGGACGTGCCCTAAACACCTCCCTAGGGTGGCGTTCGGGTGGCATCCTGACCAGATGCCCGAGCCACCTCATCTGGCTCCTTTCGATGTGGAGGAGCAGCAGCTTTACTTTGAGTTCCTCCCGGATGGCAGAGCTTCTCACCCTATCTCTAAGGGAGAGCCCCGCCACACGGCGGAGGAAACTCATTTCGGCCGCATGTACCCGTGATCTTATCCTTTCGGTCATGACCCAAAGCTCATGACCATAGGTGAGGATGGGAACGTAGATTGATCTGTAAATTGAGAGCTTTGCCTTCCGGCTCAGCTCCTTTTTCCCCACAACGGATCGATACAACGTTCGCATTATTGAAGACGCCGCACCGATCCGCCTGTCAATCTCACGATCCACTCTTCCCCCACTCGTGAACAAGACTCCTAGGTACTTGAACTCCTCCACTTGGGACAGGGTCTCCTCCCCAACCCGGAGATGGCACTCCACCCTTTTCCGGAAGAGAATCATGGACTCGGACTTGGAGGTGCTGATTCTCATTCCGGTCGCTTCACACTCGGCTGCGAACCGATCCAGTGAAAGCGGAAAATCCCGGCCAGATGAAGCCATCAGGACCACATCATCTGCAAAAAGCAGGAACCCAATCCCGCGGCCACCAAACCGGGACCCCTCAACGCCTTGGCTGCGCCTAGAAATTCTGTCCATAAAAGTTATGAACAGAATCGGTGACAAAGGACAGCCTTGGCGGAGTCCAACCCTCACTGGAAACGTGTCCGACTTACTGCCAGCAATGCGGACCAAGCTCTGACACTGATCATACAGGGAGCGGACCGCCACAATAAGACAGTCCGGTACACCATACTCTTTGAGCACTCCCCACAGGACTTCCCGAGGGACACGGTCAAATGCCTTCTCCAAGTCCACAAAGCACATGTAGACTGGTTGGGCAAACTCCCATGCACCCTCAAGAACCCTGCCGAGAGTATAGAGCTGGTCCACAGTTCCATGACCAGGACGAAAACCACACTGTTCTTCCTGGATCCGAGGTTCGACTATCCGGCGTAGCCTCCTCTCCAGTACACCTGAATAAACCTTACCGGGAAGGCTGAGGAGTGTGATCCCAAGAGAGTGGGAACACACCCTCCGGTCCCCCTTCTTAAAGAGAGGGACCACCACCCCGGTCTGCCAATCCAGAGGTACCGCCCCCGATTTCCATGCGATGCTGCAGAGTCTTGTCAACCAAGACAGCCCCACAGCATCCAGAGCCTTAAGGAACTCCGGGCGGGTCTCATCCACCCCCGGGGCCTTGCCGCAGAGGAGCTTTTTGACTACCTCAGCAACCTCATCCCCAGAAATAGGAGAGCCCACCCCAGATTCCCCAGGCACCGCTTCCTCAAAGGAAGACGTGTTGGTGGGATTGAGGAGGTCTTCGAAGTATTCCTTCCACCGATCCACAACATCCGCAGTCGAAGTCAGCAGAACAACATCCGCACCATACACGGTGTTGATAGTGCACTGCTTCCCCTTCCTGAGGCGGCGTATGGTGGTCCAGAATCGCTTCGAAGCCGTCCGGAAGTCGTTTTCCATGGCTTCCCCGAACTCTTCCCATGTCCGAGTTTTTGCCTCAGCGACCGCTGAAACCTTTACACCGCTTGGCCTGTCGGTACCCGTCCACTACCTCCGGAGTCCTATGAGCCAAAAGAACCCGATAGGACTCCTTCTTCAGTTTGACGGCATCCCTCACTGCTGGTGTCCACCAACGGGTTCTGGGATTACCGCCATGACAGGCACCAACAACCTTGCGGCCACAGCTCCAATCAGCCGCCTCGACAATAGAGGTTCGGAACATGGTCCACTTGGACTCAATGTCCCGCACCTCCCTCGTGACATGTTCAAAGTTCTCCCGGAGGTGTGAATTGAAACTCTCTCTGACAGGAGACTCTGCCAGACGTTCTCAGCAGACCCTCACAATGCGCTTGGGCCTGCCAGGTCTGTCCGGCATCCTCCCCCACCATCGCAGCCAACTCACCACCAGGTGGTGATCGGTAGAAAGCTCTGCCCCTCTCTTCACCCGAGTGTCCAAAACATGAGACACAACTGCAAAGTCGATCATGGAACTAGGGTGTCCTGGTGCCAAGTGCACATATGGACACCCTTATGTTTGAACATGGTGTTTGTTATGGACAATCCGTGACGAGCACAAAAGTCCAATAACAAAACACCACTCGGGTTTAGATCCGGGCGACCATTCTTCCCAATCACGCCTCTCCAAGTTTCACTGTCGTTGCCAACATGAGCGTTGAAGTCCCCCAGTAGGACAAGGGAATCACCCGGGGGGGCACTTTCCAGTACTCCCTCGAGTGTACCCAAAAGGGTGGGTACTCTGAACTGCTGTTTGGTGCGTAAGCACAAACAACAGTCAGGACCCGTCCCCCCACCCGAAGGCGGAGGGAAGCTACACTCTCGTCCACTGGGTTGAACTCCAACGTGCAGGCCTTGAGCCGGGGGGCAACGAGAATTGCCACCCCAGCCCGTCGCCTCTCACTGCCGGCAACGCCAGAGTGGGAGAGTCCAGTCCCTCTCGAGAGAACTGGTTCCAGAGCCCTTGCTGTGCGTCGAGGTGAGTCCGACTATAATCAGCCGGAACGTCTCTACGTCGCGCACTAGCTCAGGCTCCTTCCCACCCAGTGAGGTGACGTTCCACGTCCCAAGAGCTAGCTTCTGTAGCCGAGGATCGGACCGCCAAGTGCCCTGCCTTTGGCTGCCGCCCAGCTCACAATGCACCCGACCTCTATGGCCCCTCCTATGAGTGGTGAGCCCATTGGAGGGATGACCCACGTTGCCTCTTGGGGCTGTGCCCGGCCGGGCAAGGGAAATCTGAGTTCATTTTGTTGTAATTCCATAGAAGTCTTTGAGCTGCTCTTTGTCTGATCACTCACCTAGGACCTGTTTGTCTTGGGAGACCCTACCAGGGGACATGAAAGCCCCCCAGACAACATAGCTCCTGGGATAATTGGGACACGCAAACTCCTCTACCACGGTAAGGTAGCAGCTCAGAGAGGAGACTTTTTTTTTTTTTCTCCTCCATTTGAAAATGCGGACGTTATCAGCACCACTGTTTGATTCCAATCAATCCAAGTCATCACAATCAAATACACCAACTTATATTCTTGTCTTCATGAAAGAAAGGAATCTATATGTGTTAAACATGCTTGTATTGTCATTAAACACCTTTAACTTCTTAACAAAAATGTCTCTTTCATAAATAAATATAAATTAAAAATATGAATGAGGTAGATCTCCTCGACTTGGTTAATTGAAAAGTAGCTCGCCTGCAGAAAAAGTGTGAGCACCCCTAGTATACACTGTAGGGCGGCGTGGTTCGATCTCCTCCTCCGCCATTTTTGGGCAAGACACTTTACCCACCTGCTCCCAGTGCCACTACACTGGTTTAAATGTAACGTGAACATTTAAACCAGGGTAAAGTGCTCAGAGTCACTACAAAAAAGCTCTATATAAATGAAGTTCACTTCACTTCACTGTAGTTTTGTTAAATGCTGCATAATACGAGGACAAGAAAGTTTACACTGTTTCTTTGGGTTACTAACAATTTCAAATAAATAATACAAAAAGTAATAATACATGTGTGAACGATTACATTTAATATTGCCATGCTACTCTGCACTGGGCAGGAAGTCGCTGTATTCACATTTTATGCTGTTAAATAAACAGTAGTTAAAGTGGACTTTTTTATTTTAATCTACATTTGAAGCACTTTTTTGTGGTCTAGATAATATGCATTGTATATGTATTAAAACCATTCTCCACGATCTCTAAAAGTATCATAATTTATCTTTTGAAAATGCACAATGTTATATGTATATATTTTGAAGACAAACTTCACCATTATTTTTTGCAGTCACAGTCAAAAATAAACTTCATAAACATGATGTAGATTCACCGGTCACAACAGTAGGTACACCTTCACAATCTCAGATCGATACAGTGGTGGACAAAAACAGGTTGCTTTAATCAGCTTTCATGTCAGTGTTATTATGAACATTCCAAGATTATATAAAAATGTATCCTACATTCTCTTACATTTCTTTAAACCAAATCGTAATGTTGCTGTCTTTTTCCATTGGAGTTTAGCAGACAATCTAATTAGTACTGGCCCAAATATTGTAGATACACGTAAATAAATAATTGCAGGTGCACAGATGAGATGATCAATGTCAAAATATTATGTTGAATCACTTTTTGGCAACCAATAATACATTAAAATAAAGAATTTGAATTATGTGCATGAATAAAGAACAATTAATATTGTATGTAGCTTTTAAACAATAGCAAGGTTTTAGTACATCTTGTACTGGATCAGCTGAGACCCCTGGTGGCTCCTTCCCTGGATCCTCTACAGTTTGCATATTAGCCCCATGTAGGAGTTGATGATGCTGTTATCTACCTGCTGCATCGTGCTCACGCTCCCCTGGATGGTGGGAAGGGCAGTGTGAGGATCATGTTCTTTAATTTCTCCAGTGCCTTTAACAACATTTAGCCAATTCGGATGAGTGATAAGTTGCCCAGGATGGGTATCAGTTCATCTATGGTCTCCTGGATCACTGATTACTTGTCTGACAGGCCCCAGTTTGTGCGACTAGGGTGCTCCCTGTCAGATACTGTGGTCAGTGGTGTAGGTGCTCCGCAGGGGACTGTCCTGTCTCCTTTCCTGTTTACCCTGTGCACCTCAGACTTCCAGTACAGTTACAGGTTCTGCCACCTGCAGAAATACTCTGACGACTCTGCTGTGGGCAGGTGTATTGGAGAGGGACAGGAATTGGAGTACAGGACACTGATCGCTGACTTTGTGGTCTGGTCCTTAACGTGGACAAGACCAAGGAGCTGGTCATTGACTTCAGAAAGAGATGACCCCGGTGGAGCCCATCAAGATCCAGGCCCGGGAGGTGGCAGTGGTGGGGCAGTATAAGTACCTGGGAGTTCATTTGAACAGCAGGTTGGACTGGAAGGACAACTGCAATGCTGTTTACAAGAAGGGAATGAGCAGACTCTTTTTCCTGAGGAAGCTTAGGTCCTTTAATGTGTGCAGCAAGCTGTTGGAGATCTTTAATCAGTCTGTTGTGGCCAGTGCACTGCACTTCGCAGTGGTTTGTTTGGGGAGCAGCACCAGCAAAAGGGACTCAAACCGGATTGATAAACTGATCCGGAAAGCCGGCCAAACTATTGGCTTGCAGTTGGAGGCGTTTGTGTCAGTGAGGGACAGGAGGACACTGGACAAACTGCTGGCCATCATGGACAATCCTGCCCACCCACTCCACCAAACAATTGAGGGACAGCGGAGTTCATACTCCAACAAGCTCCTTCAACTTCCTTCCCGCACTGTGCGATTCAAGAACCCCTTCATTCCACACTCCATCCAGCTGTAAAATCACTCCCCATACAGCAATAGATGATATCCGTCTATTACCTGACACCTTCTATGTCAGCTACTTCTCTTTGTTTTTAATGTCTATATTCTATTTTCTGCTGGATTTACTCTCTTTTTTATGCTGGGGCTGACACATAGACTGTAATATTGTACATAGTAATTGGTATATATTGTATATATGCTTTTGACATATTATATCTGTATATATAATATACCGTACACAAATTATGTATATATTGTACATATTCGCAGATATGTAATATTTTACATTGCTATATCTAGTCTATTTATACCTGCATTGTCCTTTCCATCCTTACACTTTCCATCATTGTAACTGAGCCACTGTGTTGAACAATTTCCCTTGTGGATCATTAAAGTTTGTCCAAGTCTAAGTCTAACAACAAGAGTCCATTAAAATCACGTCAATACCATAGAAATAGCTGACTTTTTCAAATTTCAGACACGATAAAGTCTTAAATAATTTCATAAACATATCGTTACAAAAACCACAAATATAAGTGTTTGTCTTACTTGTAGTAATCAGTTGTGGACAGGCAAAGCCCCAGCAGTGGAGTTTTATCAAGTGATGTGCCCTCAGGCAGCGGGTATATTAGATTTAGCTTACACTTGTGTAGATATCACGATCGATCGACCTGCTGATGGCATCATAACAGTAAAAATGGGCTTCCCTGCTTAGGCTTCTGCCCCGGCGACCCGGCCTCGGATAAGCGGAAGAAGATGGATGGATGGATGGATAATTGTGTGAATGCTCCAAAGTATTCACACATGTTTTTCTTCACCAAAATTAATCTTTTTATTGTTATTATTCTTCTCCAGATTTTGGCGCTCGCTACCTTCCACAGTTTTCATCCGATTAAAGCCGTTCCAACTTCAAACTACCAACTATCGCGGGTTTTTCCATCGACAAATTCCAAAAAGTCCCAAATTTCCCACAATTCCCGCTTTTCCGGTATATTTTTCCTATTCAAAATGAATTGGCCATTTTTCAAACTTCAACCATTTCCAAATTTTTCAACCAATTCAAACTGTTACACCTTTAACATATTCCACTTGTTCTGGACATACAAACTATCACTTTTTCAAGTTCAAAAAAATTCCAGGAATTCCAAGAATTCCCAGTTTTCCGAACCCTATTTTCACACTACTTTCTGTCGAATACTCCTTCCAAATCTTTCAACCCTTTTCAACCATTCCACTGTCAAAATATTCCTCTTAATCAGGACAAAAAACAAAGTTGTTTTTTGAAATGGAAAAATTCCCAGTTTTTTCGAAATTCCCGAAATTCCGTATTATCATTTCTCAATTAAAAATGGTACAACTTCAACATTTCTCGACCATTAAGAAAAATTTCAACACCGACCATCAAAGTTTTTTACCATTTTCAGAAAAAAATTGCTCATTTTCCTAAATTCTCCAATTTTTATGAAATTCCCATTAAAAAGAATGAGACTTTATTCAAAGTTCCACAACTCCCACATTTTTCGTCTAATTCAAACCGTTTCAAATTCAAATTATTAAGCCTGTTCAAGAATTGTGTGCTGTTTTTTAACAATTAAAAAAAAAGCGGATTTCCCCAGAATTCCCCGTTCTTAAGGACATTTTCCCCATTCAAATTGAGTTGTCTATTTTTCAAATTTCCACTATTCGCACATTTTTCAACCGTTTCAAACCATTACAACTTCAACACATTCAACTCATTCTGGACATTCAAACTACTATTTTTCCATGCTCAACAGATTTCCAGGAATTGCTTTTTTGTTTCTAAAGAACCTCATTTCCAACCTTTTTTTAGCACTTCAGCTCATTATGTAAATGTTAAACCTAATAATCATTGATTCCATTACTTGGGGCTATCTTAAAGGTATGCCAGCTGTTCCCATGTACAATGCTAATGTTAGCATGCTAACATTTTAGGATAGCATTTTAGCTATTTTCATACTTTTTAACCTAATAACCATGGATTCCGTTACTTGGTGCCATCTTAAAAGTATGCTAGCTGTTTCACTGATACCATACTAATGTTAGCATGTTAATGTTTTATGCTAGCATTTTTACCTAGTTTAATTTTTTTTTTTACCTAATAAACATGTATTTTGTTACTTGCCTCCATCTTATAAGCATGTTAGCTGTATCTGTTAGCATGTTCATGTCAGCAAGTAAAACTTTTTTTTTTGGAACATTTTTGCTAATATTGTTCATTGTAAACCTAATAATCATTTATTTTGTTACTTGGCGGTTACCTTGTTAGCATGCTGGGTTTTTATGCCAGTATTTTAACTAATGTGATATATTTACAACTAAAATATATAAATTATGTTTCTTTGTAAGTTCTTGAAGCATTTTAACTCTCCTACCTATACCAAGATTCATACTACGTTTCAGTACAGCTTCTGCTCTTCACCTCTCAAACCATTTTAACATTCTTTTTCAAATTTCAAATAATTTCTACATTTTCACTTGTATTTCAGTTCAGCTTTTCAACATTCAAACAGCTTCAACAATCAAACCATTTCAGCATTTCAACAATTTCAACATTCAAACCATTTCTACACTCACCTTACAGCCATTAGCATTTCAGTTCAGCGTCAGCTCTTCAACATTAAAACAATTTCAACATTCAAATTATTAGATTCATACTACATTCTATCAGCATTTCAGTTCAACTTCAGCATTGGAGCATTCACACGTAATTCCTTCATGAATTGCCTCATCTAGTTATGTATTCATAATGGTCCTTCACAATGATTATTCTATTGGTCCTATGCAATATTCACTGTATATTTCTATTGATCCTATAACATGATTATTATGTATTTCTATTAGTCCTATACAATGATTATTAGTATGCAAAGTGTGAGCAGTGTTTTTGTTCCAACAGCTTCCAGGAAAGCACAGCTGCAGAAAAGATGTGGATTGTCAGGGAGGGGAGTACAAACGTACAGGACACGGTAAATCCTGACTGTGTGCTATGGATTTATAATTGTCTTACAGTATGTTTACATGCAGAAATAAAGTTGATCTTTAGTTTATTTGACTTGGATTCAGTCCAAAACCTGATCACACTTCTCACACATTGATGATGTTTGTGAAATGGGCTTTGGCTCTTCATAAAAAAACAAACACAATGACTCAGAATACTTGAACATTTTATGTCCTTGCCAGCAAACCATGTTTGCGTCTGTCTTGTCTTGTTTCACTTCAATGTGCACGCAAACCTGCGTTCAGCTGGTGAACATGTCCACATTAAGTGAATATTACATGACATTACAATTACTGTTAGTATTACTGAAGTATTAAGACAAATAATATGTCCACAATATGTAAAATATTACTTTATATTACATTACTGTTGATATTACTGAAACATCCATTTTCCATCCATTTTCTACCGCTTATTCCCTTTCGGAGTCGCGGAGGGCGCTGGCGCCTATCTCAGCTACAATCGGGCGGAAGGCAGGGTACACCCTGGACAAGTCGCCACCTCATCGCAGGGCCAACACAGATGGACAGACAACATTCACACTCACATTCACACACTAGGGCCAATTTAGTGTTGCCAATCAACCTATCCCCAGGTGCATGTCTTACTGAAACATTAAAACAAAAATCAGCATAGCCATTAAAGTTAAAAGTTAAAGTACCAATGATTGTCACACACACACTAGGCGTGGCAAAATTATTCTCTGCATTTGACCCATCACCCTTGATCACCCCCTGGGAGGTGAGAGGAGCACTGAGCAGCAGCGAGCAGCAGCGGTGGCCACGCTCGGGAATCCTTTTTGGTGATTTAACCCCCAATTTCAACCCTTGATGCTGAGTGCCAAGCAGGGAGGTAATGGGTCCCATTTTTATAGTATTTGGTATGACTCGGCCAGGATTTGAACTCACAACCTACCGAAATTCAGGGCGGACACTCTAACCCAGGGGTGTCAAACTCAAATAAAGAGTGGGCCAAAATTCTAAACTGAACAAAGCCGCGGGCCAAAGTTGAACAACTTAACCTTTTAATAGGGACCCAAACAAGTTTTGCATTGAAAATTGAACATATAGTGACATGCAAAATCAAGGTTTGTTGGTAGCGGGGGTGTATATTGTAGTGTCCCGGAAGAGTTAGTGCTGCAAGGGGTTCTGGGTATTTGTTCTGTTGTGTTGATGTTGTGTTACAGTGCGGATGTTCTCCCGAAATGTGTTTGTCATTCTTGTTTGGTGTGGGTTCACAGTGTGGTGCATATTTGTAACAGTGTTAACGTTGTTTACAAAGCCACACTCAGTGTGACCTGTATGACTGTTGACCAAGTATGCCTTGCATTCACTTGTGTGTGTGTGTAGAATCCGCATATATCACGTGACTGGGCCGGAACGCTGATTGTATGGCGGAAAAGCGGACATGACAACAGGTTGTAGAGGACACTAAAAGCAGTACCTTTAAGGCACGCCGCCGATATTGTTGTCCGAGTGGAAATCGGGAGAAATTCGGGAGAATGGTTGCGCCGGTAGATTTTCGGGGGGGGGGGAATCCCTAGGGTTGGCAAGTATTAGAATTATCGGTGAATGCACCGCCACTGTATAATACCGGCGGGCCAGCTCTAATGTTAATTGAATATTGTCTCAAGGGCCAAAATAAATTACAAGGGGAGCCAAATTTGGCCTGCGGGCCAGAGTTTGACACCCATGCTCTAACCACTTGGCCACTGAGTAGGTTTAGAGACTTAATATGTCTTAATATGTGCCAATATTGCGCCGAACATCAGTTAAAACAAGTTGTAAGGATCTGTAATGCCTTGTGTGAATTCACAGGTCAACCGGAAAAGCAATTCAGTTACCCGCACTAAAATGTAATAAGGACGACCCCAGTGTACGGGAGGCATAAGGCCAGCTCCTCCACATCTGCCGCACTTTCGTTTCGGCTTGTTGTCATCTGTTTTCCCCCTCTGCAGTGGTCCGAGCTTCTAGTTTGCATGGTATGTTAGCAAAGAGAAGGACTCCAGCATAGCTGGGTCAAAGAGCCCAAAACTGCTGCACTATTTCAGCTTTATTAAAGTTGCCTGATCATAAAAAAAAGGTGGGGAAATTAAGTAAAAGCACAAGGTTAACTCGGAGACCTTTGCGTTTTTTTTAATAATATTAACGTTTTTATTTATTTAAAAGTGCTATAAACTTTATATGAAGTCTGCTGTTGTTAAAGCAAATTTTATTTTAATGTGTCAATAAAATCGATGAACAAGCTTTTAAAACAATGTTAGATCAATTATGTATCTTCGGGAAGGCGAACTAGCCGAGCACATATTGATTTTTTTTAATCTTAGTAATATGAAATATATAAATCGATCTATCTATATATCAATCAACCGTTACTCCCATAATGTGTGTGTGTGTGTGTGTGTGTGTGTGTGTGTGTGTATATATATATATATATACACACACACACACATCTATATATACATATGCATATATCTATATATTCACGCACACATTTATATATACACACATTTATATGTACATACATATACATATACATATATATGTATATGTATATATAAATGTGTGTGTATATAAACAAATTGGAATTGGGGGTTAAATCACCAAAAATGATTCCCGGGCGCGGCACCGCTGCTGCCCACTGCTCCCCTCACCTCCCAGGGGGTGATCTAGGGTGATGGGTCAAATGCAGGGAATAATTTCGCCACATCTAGTGTGTGTGTGATAATCATTGGTACTTTAACTTTTAACTTTAAACCCCGTTTCCGTATGAGTTGGGAAATTGTGTTAGATGTAAATATAAACGGAATACAATGATTTGCAAATCATTTTCAATCTTATATTCAATTGAATGCACTACAAAGACAAGATATTTGATGTTCAATCTCATAAAATGTATCTCATTTTTTTAAAATAATAATTAACTTAGATTTTCATGGCTGCAACATGTGCCAAAGTAGTTGGGAAAGGGAATGTTCACCACTGTGTTACATCATCTTTTCTTTTAATAACACTCAATAAACATTTGGGAACTGAGGAAACTAATTGTTGAAGCTTTGAAAGTGGAAATCTTTCGCATTCTTGGTTTATGTAGAGCTTCAGTCGTTCAACAGTCGGGGGTACCGCTGTCGTATTTTGTTGACAGATTTGCAAATCTTTGTATTCTGTTTATATTTACATCTAATACAATTACCAAACTCATTTGGAAACGGGGTTTGTATATGTATATATACACACACACACACACTTATTTATACAAATTCCGTTTCCATATGAATTGGGAAATTGTGTTAGATGTAAATATAAACGGAATACAATGATTTGCAAATCTTTTCAACCCATATTCAGTTGAATATGCTACAAAGACAATATATTTGATGTTCAAACTGATAAGCATTTTTTTTTTTTGCAAATAATCATTAACTTTAGAATTTGATGCCAGCAACACGTGACAAAGAAGTTGGGAAAGGTGGCAATAAATACTGATAAAGTTGAGGAATGCTCACCAAATACTTATTTGGAACATCCCACAGGTGTGCAGGCTAATTGGGAACAGGTGGGTGCCATGATTGGGTGTAAAAACAGCTTTCACAAGAAAGGATGGGCGAGGTACACCCCTTTGTCCACAACTGCGTTAGCACATAGTCAACCAGTTTAAGAACAACATTTCTCAAAGTGCAATTGCAAGAAATTTAGAGATTTTGACATCTACGGTCCATAATAATCATCAAAAGGTTCAGAGAATCTGGAGAAATCACTCCACGTAAGCGGCATGGCCGGAAACCAACATTGAATGACTGTGACCTTCGATCCCTCAGATGGCACTGTATCAAAAACCGACATCAATCTCTAAAGGATATCACCACATGGGCTCAGGAACACTTCAGAATACCACTGTTACTAAATACAGTTTATCACTACATCTGTAAGTGCAAGTTAAAGCTCTATTATGCAAAGTGAAAGCCATTTATCAACAACATCCATAAACGCCGCCGGCTTCTCTGGGCCTGAGATCATCTAAGATGGACTGATGCAAAGTGGAAAAGTGTTCTGTGGTCTGACGAGTCCATATTTGAAATAGTTTTTGGAAATATTCGACATCGTGTCATCCAGACAAAAGGGGAAGCAGACCATCCAGACTGTTATCGACGCAAACTTCAAAAGCCAGCATCTGTGATGGTATGGTAGTGCATTAGTGCCCAAGGCATGGGTAACTTACACATCTGTAAGGTACATACAGGATTTGGAACAACATATGCTGCCATCTAAGCGCCGTCTTTTTCATGGATGCCCCTGCTAATTTCAACAAGACAATGCCAAGCCCCATTCAGCACGTGTTACAACAGCGTGGCTTCATAGAAAAAGAGTGCGGGTACTTTCCTGGCCCGCCTGCAGTCCAGACCTGTCCCCCATCGAAAATGTGTGGCGCATTATGAAGCGTAAAATACAACAGCGGAGACACCGGACTGTTGAACGACTGAACCTCTACATAAAACATAAAAGAATTCCACTTTCAAAGCTTCAACAATTAGTTTCCTCAGTTCCCAAACGTTTATTGAGTGTTGTTAAAAGAAAAGATGATATAACACAGTGGTGAACATGCCCTTTCCCAACTGCTTTGGCACGTGTTGCAGCCATAAAATTCTAAGTTATTATTTACACAAAAAAAAAAAAAATAAGGTTTATGAGTTTGAACATCAAATATCCTGTCTTTGTAGTGCATTCAATTGAATATGGGTTTGAAAGGATTTGCAAATAATTGTATTCCGTTTATATTTACATCTAACACAATTTCCCAAGTCATATGGAAACGGGGTTTGTAAAACTGTACGACAATTTGCTTACAAATTGGTGACCCTTGCCCCATCCTTGTTTGTGAATTACTTTGTATTTCATGGAAGCTGTATTTCCCAACTTCTTTGTCACGTGTTGCTGGCATCAAATTCTAAAGTTAATGATTATTTGCGAAAAAAAAAGTTTGAACATCAAATATGTTGTCTTTGTAGCATATTCAACTGAATATGGGTTGAAAATGATTTGCAAATCATTGTATTTCCTTTATATTTAAATCTAAAACAATTTCCCGACTCATATGGAAATGGGGTTTTTATGTAGATATAAGTATGCACACATTTATAGATACGTATACTCTCTCTCTCTCTCTCTCTCTCTCTCTCTCTATATATATATATATATATATATATATATATATATGTAGGTGTGGGAAAAATCACAAGACTACTTCATCTCTACAGAACTGTTTCATGAGGGGTTCCCTCAATCATCAGGAGATTTAAAAAAAATTTTTTTTTTTATATATATATATATATATCCATCCATCCATTTTCTACCGCTTGTCCCGTTCGGGGTATATATACATATATATATATATATATATATATATATATATATATATATATATATATATATATATATATATATATAATAATATATATATATATATATATATATATATAATATACCCCCGAACGTGTGCATACATATATATATATACAAACCCCGTTTGTATATATATATATATATATATATATATATATATATATATATATGTATGTATGTATATATACCCCGAACGAGACAAGCGGTAGGGAATGGATGGATGGATATAAATATATATATATATATATATATATATGTAAACATTTATAGGTACGTATACACATTATATATATATATACATGCACACACACACACACAAATGTGTGCATAAATGCTTATGTAATGTTATTGTTTTAAAGGGCGTATGACGGGTGTGTGTAACAAAACCACAAAAACCTGTGAGGTTCTGGCTTGGTGTCCAGTTGAGAACGACAATAAAATACCAGAGTAAGTGGAAAGTGTTTGTGGAATACTTTCTACAATCTGCTTGAAATACATACAACTAATGCTCATGTCTGTTTTTTTACATGCAGTCCTCCCTTGTTGTTGTCTGCAGAGAATTATACGCTCTTCATCAAGAACTCTGTGACGTTCCCGTCATATGGCATAACAAGGTGACAAGGATGATCCAATCAAGTACAATGAGTTATTATGATAAAAAACATATGTATTACAACTATCATCTAGCTATCTACACTTAACAAAGATATAAATTGCAACACTTTTGTTTTTGCTCCCATTTTTAGCGAGTTGAACTAAAAGATCTAAAACTTGTATTATATACACAAAAGACCTATTCCTCTCAAATTCTGTTCACAAATCTGTCTAAATCTGTGCTACTGAGCATTTCTTCTTTGCCAAGATAATCCACCTTACCTCAGGGGTGAGTCATATCATGACGCTAATTAAACAGCATGATAATTGCACAGGTGTGCCTTAGGTTGCCCACAATGAAAGACCACTCTGTGTCACGTGAAGGTGGTGATGAACACCAAGATGCAGAGATGGCAGGCTTGATACAGGAAAACATGATTTAATGTTCAAAAAATGCAGGAAAAACACAAACCAGGAACAGGATGTCCCCATCCAGCAGGTGCATCTCCATGATCTTCTGAGATCAGCCACCCGGACAGCTGCTGCAACAACTGGTTGGCATAACTAAATAATTTCTGCACAAACTGCAAGAGAAACCGTCTCAGGGAAGCTAATCTGCATGCTCGTCATTCTCACTGGGGTCTCGATCTGACAGCAGTTTGTCGTAACTGTCTTGAGTGGGCAAATGCTCACATTCCATGGCGTCTGGCACATTGGAGAGGTGTTCTCCTTACTAATGAATCCCGGTTTTCACTGTTCAGGGCAGATGGCAAAAGACAGCGTGTTTGGCGTTATGTGAAAGACCAGTTTGCTCATGTCAATGTTGTGAATTGAGTGGTCCATAGTGGGCGCGGGGTTATGGTATTGGCAGGCGTATGTTTTGGACAAAAAAATGAAAGTACATTTTTATCGATGGCATTTATAATGCACAGAGATACCATGACGAAATCCTGAGACCCATTGTTGTGCCATTCACCTCATCTTCCAGCATGGCAATGCTACTGCAGCGCTGTCACTGTTGGAAAGACTGTGCACACCTAATGTGTAAATTCTGACAGTGTCGCTTCGTCCATTTCATTTACCCCCGGGAGTTTCCACAAATATTTCTAACGACTGTGTACATTCACCCCAAAGCAAACCCTACCACAGCCACAAGTACTGTAGCTTGAAGCATCTAATTTTTTACTGGGTGAATTTAATCATGTGTCCCTAAGGAATTCACTGTCTGTTTTTTATCAATATGTAACTTGTCCAACCAGACAGAACAAGTCATTAGATCTCTGTTATGGCACAGTAAAAGGTGCCTCTAAATCCATCCCCTTGCCTCCCTGATGGTCTACAGATCATAACTCCTCCCAACATATAAAACGGTACTAAAGAAAGAAAACAATATCGACCAAAGAAGTACAAATATGTTAGGATTCCACTGCTAGTCTGCAGGGTTGTTTTGACTGCACCATGTGGGACGTGATCTCTGATTCTTGTAAGGACGTTGATGAACTCTGATGTCACCTGCTCTTATATTTCCTTCTGCAAGAACATGATCATCACAACCAAGACTCTTAGGATTTATCCCAATAATAAACCATGGATGTCTAAATCAGTTAAATCCAATTTGAAAGGGGTACTGCACTTTTTTTTTGGGGGGGGGGGGGGGGGGGGGGTTTGCATATCGTTCACAATCATTATGAGAGACAATAACACACATGCCTTTTTTTTTTTTTTTACAATTTTAAAAGATGATATAAAACGCTTGAAAGATGCGGCTAATGGCAGTCACCGTTGTAGCCTTCAAAGCCATCTAAAACAACTTTAAAACCCTCCAGCAACATTTTATATACACACTGCAAGTCTATTTATAATCTTGTAAAAGACACGTTCAAAACAATATGTATTGTATTCAATATTTACCATATTTTGATAATTGTAATCATTTCCGCGACTGGTTTATTCCGCGCATTGTTTTTTGTTTTCTAAGCAGCGCACATCTGACTTCTGGTAACATTTGTGTTTCTACTTCTGGAATCAAACACCAGTGTGTTTTCTATTTATAGCAGACTGGTAACAGACAACAAAGAAGAATTTTTTTGGACAAATGAAGATTTACAATTGTATACTTTTGCACCTAAATATACTGCTGCTTATAGAAGCAAGCACTAATGAAGACTGAGACGCTGAAGCAGACGGAAGCCGAAGGGGGGGATGAAAGCAATTTTGACGCTATATATGGAACTTGGAGCCATGGTATTTTAACATAAATGGATTGCTCACCCAAAATCAATAGGAAACGTCCCCGGCCAGCTGAACCGGACAAAAACTGTCCATCGAGTGAGTCACTTTAATATCGATTATGATACACATACACCATGCGTGCTATGACAACTACAGTACACCCACTGGCTGGCTAGCTCAGCCGTGTACAAAAAATACATGAAATGCGGGCAAATACTTCACAGATACTTTAATATGATCGTTCATGTTTTTCAGTCAGTACAATTTGGTGTCATGTCACAGTGTTGTTGCAGAAGCTCGCTTATCTCTTGCCGTAGTTAGCTTTTAGAGCTAAAACCGTAGCACGCCGATGTGTTACTATGATAGAAAAATAGTTCCTCAGTGTTTGCTCTTACAGTAACAATGTCGCTACAGCTTGGTTATTATATGGGTTACGGAATGTGAATGAAGTATTGTTGACGGTTTATGAATGCATTTTTAAGTGATTTAGAGGTGCAATTGATTGCTCCCATTAGCTCCATTGCGAGCCACCTAGAACGAGCCAGTTTTTACATGGTAGAGCGGGGAAAAAACTTTTTGTCTTCTTGTCTCTCATAATGATTGTGAACGATAGGCAAAAAATAAAGTTCCCCTTTTAGAGAAACAAAGTAGCATTTAGTCAGAAAGAAGCATTTTATATGGAGGCAGCAAAAAAGGAACTGAAAGTTGAAATATTAAAGGCTAAACAAAATTATTGGCAGCATGGTGGAACAGGGTTTAGTACGTGTCTTGGGTTCGATCCCCAGGCTCGGGGTCTTTGTTTGTGGAGTTTGCATGTTCTCCCCGTGACTGTGTGGTTTGCCTCTGGGTATTCCAGCTTCCTTCCACCTTCAAAGACATGCACCTGGGGATAGATTGATTTGGCCGCCCCCAACTCGGCTCCTCAGACCATCCATCTGTGATGCTAATTCCTGCATACAAGCCCCTGCTGGTCAGGAAGCAAGCTAAGTGAAGCAGATGAGGACCTGGCCAGAGGGAGCAATGGAAGCATTACAAGACTGTTTCGAAAGAACAGACTGGGATACGTTCAAGGCAGCCGCCACCGACAATCATCACACGTGTGGAGGAGTATGCACAGTCTGTGTCTGCATACATTCAGAAGTGCATGGAGGATGTTAGTGTGATCAAGAACATCCCCACACCGGCCAACAAGAAACCCTGAATGAACAGTGAGGTACGTGCAATGCTGAAGGCTCGGAACAAAGCGTTTAAGTCGGTCGACATAGTAGCACTAAAAACAGCCTAAGCTAATCTGAACTGTGCCATTAGGGTTGTAAAGCGTGCTCAGATCGCAAAAAGCCGCTGCCTGAGCAGGGCTTAGAAAATCTGTAGAGACTCCTCCCACCTCCACCAAGGACTGTTTTCACTGCTGGGCTTTAGAACGAGGTTCCGCAGCCTCCGAAGCAGAACCTGGAGGTTCTGTAACAGCTTCTTCCCTCAGGCCTCTTGAACCCATCATAATAATCCCTTCAATTCCCCCCAAAAAATGGATTAACTCGCCGGAATATAAAGACAATATAACATACATCCATAAATGTGGATGCATATGCAAAAGTTATCATGAGACTTCATAGCGGAAATTAGACCAGCCATAGTCGTGTTATTGAATTTGTCAGCTGGTGTAAGGAATCCTTTATACAGCTGAAAAGCTTGAAGACAAATGACATTATTAGTGTTTTTAGAACCCACACCAATGCCATATCTATCACAGTCATCAAAGCTCAGCCTGTAGACTGCTACAAATACCTTGACATGGTCACAGACTCAAAGGTGACCTTCGAGATGAACTGCGAGGCTGTGTGTAAAAAGGGACAACAACGTCTTCACTGCCTGAGAACCAGGCCGTGCCCTAAACACCTCCCCAGGGAGGTGTCCGAGGGGCATCCGTACCAGATGCAAGAACCACCTTATCTGGCTCCTCTCGATGTAGAGGAGCAGCGGCTTTAATATGAGCTCCTCCTGGATGAGAGAGCTTCTCACCGTATCTCTAAGGGAGAGCTCCGCCAACCAACGGAGGAAACTCATTTCAGCCGCTTGTACCAGTGATATTGTCCTTTCGGTCATAACCCAAAGCTCATAACTATAGGTGAGGACAGGAATTTAGTTTGACCGGTCAATTGAGAGCTTTGCCTACCGGCTCAGCTCCCATTTTTACCATAATGGATCTATACAGTGTCCGCATTACTGAAGACGCTGCATCAATCCACCCGTCCTTTTCACAATCCACCCGTCGTTTTCACAATCCTCTCTTCCCCACTCGTGAACAAGACTCTGGGATACTTGAAGTCCTCCACTTAAGGCAAGATCTCTTCCTCAACCCGGGGATGGCATTCCTCCCTTTTCTGGGTGAGAACCATAGACTCGGACTTGGAGCCAAAATGACCTGATAGGACTCTTTCTTCAGCTTGACGGCATCCCTCACCGCTGCTGCAGTGTGTTTTAGGATTACCGCCTCGACAGGCACCAACCACCTTTCGGCCACAGCTCCAATCAGTCGCCTCGACAATAGAGGTACGCAGCATGGTCCACTATGACTCAATATCCAGCACCTCCCTAGTAACACATGTTCTTCCGGAGGTAGGAATTGAAACTCTCTCTGACAGGAGACTCTGCTGGATGTTCCCAGCGACCCTCACAATGCGCTTGGTCCTGCCAGTTCTGTGCGGCATCCTCCCCCACCATCGGAGCCAACTCACTGCCAGGTGGTGATCGGTAGAAAGCTCCGTCCCTCTCTTCACCCCAGTGTCCAAAACATGAGACCGCAAATCCAATGACACAACTACAAAGTCGATCATGGAACTGCGGCCTAGAGTGTCTCGGCGCCATGTACACTTATGGAAACCATTATGTTAGAACATTGTGTTTGTTATGGCCAATCTGTGACAAGCACAAAAGTCCAATAATAAAACACCACTCGGGTTCAGATCCGGGCGGCCGTTCTTCTCAATTATACCTCTTCAGGTTTCACTTGTCATTGGCAACATAAACTATGTTACCCAGCAGAACAAGGGAATCACGTGAGGGAGCACTCTCCAGTACTCCCTATAGGGAATCAAAAATGGGTGGGTACTTTGAGCGGCTGTTTGGTGCGTAAGCACAAACAACAGTCAGCACCCATTTCCCCCACCCAATTGTGAAAGGAAGCTACCTTCTTGTCTACTGGGTTAAAGTCCAACGTGCGGTCTTTGAGTCGGGGGGAAACAAGGATTATTGCCTCCCTAGCCCGTCACCTCTCACTGTGTTCAACGCCAGAGTGGAAGAGAGTCTAGCCCCTCTCGAAAAAACTGGTTACAGAGCCCTTGCTGTGCATTGAAGTGAGTCCGGCTATATCCAGCCGGAACTTCTCCACCCCGTGCAACAACTCAAGCTCCTTCCCCCCCAGCGAGTTGACAGTCCACATACCAAGAGCTAGCTTATGTAGCCGAGGATAGGACCGTCAAGTGCACTGCCTTTGGCTGCTGCCATGCTCACGTTGCCCTCGACCTCTATGGGCCATCCTGTGACTGGTGAGCCCATTGTAGGGGGGACCCACGTTGCCTCGTTGGGCTGTGACCGGGCGGGCCCCATGGGGACAGGCCTGGCGACGAGGTGCTCGCCATCATTTCCCACCTCTGGGCCCGGCTCCAAAGGGGAGCCCCGGTGCCCCGGGTCAAGGCGAGGGAAATCTAAGTCCTTGTTTATTATTTTCCAATAAGGTCTTCGAGCTTCTCCTTGTCTGATCCCTCACCTAGGACCTGTTTTGGGAGACTCTACCAGGGGGCATAGAAGCCCCCGGACAACATAGCTCCTAGAATCATTGAGACAGGCAAACTCCTCTACCACAATAAGCTGGCAGCTCAGAATGGAGGAAGCGCAAGGCGAGTTCTATTATTCATCACTGCACCCATCACCCTTCACGCAGTGAATTCCAGCTCCTTCGCTACGGTCGGCGATTCGTTGTTCCGCTTTGTAGGACGAAACGGTTTAAGAATATTGTCATCACCCTCTTAAAAAAGGCCATCCCATGGTGATTTCATTTATTTATTGTACCATGGTAATTTTATCATGATTATTTTATGGGTTTATTAGGTAATATATTGTATTGTTCTATGGTGTACCTGTATACTGGTGATCGTTTGTGGGTTATAATGATTTTTATGTTTTATATGAATGTGTGTTTGTTTCATTCTTGATGCTGAATTACAAATGTCTGCAGAAACCTTGACTTTGACCTTGTGCAAGGATTATGCTGTTTAATCAGCATCATGATATGCCACACTGTTAGGCTTAATGGACTGTCTTGGCAAAGAATAAGTGTTCACTAACACAGATTTAGACAGATATGTGACCAATGTTTGAGAGGAATTGGTCTTTTGTGTATATAGTAAAGGTTTTAGATCTTTGAGTTCAATTCATGAACAATGGGAGCAAAAACAAAATTGTTGTGTTTATATTTTTGTTCAGTATACTGTATCTATTTAGATAGCTATATGTGCCGCAATAATTTACAAACCCTGTTTCCATATGAGTTGGGAAATTGTGTTAGATGTAAATATAAATGGAGTACCCGTACTCTTTTACTATGAAGCCACGCTGTTGTAACAAGTGACTTGGTATTGTCTTGCAGAAATAAGCAAGGGCGTCCATTATAACGTTGCTTGGATGGCAACATATGTTGCTCCAAAACCTGTATGTGCCTTTCAGCATTAATGGTGCCTTTACAGATGCGTAAGTTACCCATGCCATGGGCATTAATACGCCCCCATACCATCACAGATGCTGGCTTTTCAGCTTTGCACCTAGAGCAGTCCTGATGGTTCTTTTCTTCTTTGGTTCAGATGACACGACGTCCATCGTTTCCAAAAAACTATTTCAAATGTGGACTCGTCAGACCACAGAACACTTTTCCACTTTGCATCAGTCCATCTTAGCTGAGCTCGGGCCGGCGGCGTTTCAGGGTGTCGTTGATAAATGGCTTTGGCTTTGCATAGTAGTTTTAATTTGTAGCGACAAACTGTAGTTACTAACAGTGGTTTTCTGAAGTGTTCCTGAGCCCTTGTAGTGATACCTTTTACACACTGATGTCGCTTTTTGATGCAGTACCGCCTGAGGGAATGAAAGTCCGTTATATCATCACTTATGTTCAGTGATTTCTCCAGATTTTCTGAACCTTTTGATAGTATTACGGACCGTAGATGGTGAAATTCCTAAATTCCTTGTAATAGACCGTTGAGAAATGTTGTTCTTAAACTGCTTGACACATTGCTCACACATTTGTTCACAAAATGGTGACCTTCGCTCCGTCCTTGTTTTTGAATGACTGAGCATTTCACGAAAACTGTTTTTATACCCAATCATGGCACCCACCTGTTCCTAATTAGCCTGCAGACCTGTGGGATGTTCCAAAAGTGTTTGATGAGAATTCCTCAACTTTATCAGTATTTATTGCCACCTTTCCCAACTTTTTTGTCACGTGTTGCTGTCATCAAATTCTAATGTTAATGATTATTTGCAGGGAAAAAAAAGTTTATCAGTTTGAACATCAATATGTTGTCTTTGTAGCATATTCAACTGAATATGGGTTGAAAAGGATTTGCAAATCATTGTGTTAAATGATAAATGGGTTGTACTTGTATAGCGCTTTTCTACCTTCAAGGTACTCAAAGCGCTTTGACACTACTTCCACATTTACCCATTCACACACACATTCACACACTGATGGAGGGAGCTGCCATGCAAGGCGCCAACCAGCAACCATCAGGAGCAAGGGTGAAGTGTCTTGCTCAGGACACAACGGACGTGACGAGGTTGGTTCTAGGTGGGATTTGAACCAGTGACCCTCGGGTTGCGCACGGCCACTCTCCCACTGCGCCACGCCGTTCCGTTTATATTTACATCCAACACAATTTCCCAACTCATATGGAAACAGGATTTGTATATTCATCTAATGTATAGTTTGCAGTCTACAATTGTATTATTACTGTTATTTTTGTTAGTATTTATTTATCAAGCCTTATTTTGTTTTTAAAGGAAACATTTTGAAAGCAGCTCTTGGATGGAATTGTATCAATGATCATATTTTGCATTGTGAGCAATGTTCTGCACCTAAAGTGTGTGGAAAAAAACAAACTGAATTCAACCAGAAACTCAGGCATGAAATTACTCATCACAGTACACGTTTGTGTTTGCAGGAGTAACATTGTGGAGCACATTGACATTGATTACATAAAGAAATGTCTTCATGATTCAAAGACAGATCCTTTCTGTCCAATTTTCAAACTGGGAGACATCATCAGAGAGTCTGGTTTAAATTTTCACACTATAGCTAAAATGGTGAGTTTCAAACTAAGTATGCTAAATGCTCACATCATTTTCAATAGGTTTGAATACCTTTCATATATCACAATGTATAAATACCACTTGACATACACCAATGTAACAGATGTCATATAGAACATACAACAATGTAACGTCATATCTCATGTACAACAACATATAGATGTCATATCACCGACAACAGGAAAATTGATGTCATATATCCCATGCATGCAACATATCATATATCACATACAACAGCATATAGATATCATACATCACATACAACAACGTATAGATGTCGTATCACAAACCACAGCCGAGTGGAACAAGAGGACAACATCATGCTCGGTTAGCATATTTCAATGAAAAGGAAAGTGACAAATCTTAAAGATCATCGACATACAGTTTGCAAAACACCATACATTTTAAAATGTATGTGAAGCCTGTTTTTGTGGTGGGCATTTACACGGGGCAGGTTAATCTAGCAATGAGCAGGTCAGAGGCATGGCCATAACTACCATTGAGGATACCAAGGTCATGTCCTTGGTAGTTAAGTGACAGATGATGATATGACTGACTGCAAATATACTTTGTGTAGGACTTTGTGTGCCCTGTACATTACCATCCTCTCTCAATATAAACATTTAGGTCATGTACACCCCGCTGCAACTCCTGGCATTGAAGTCCACTTTTATTTTAAACATTATTTAATCCATAATGTGCTGTCAACGTAAGGTTAACATTAAATCATACTGACGTAACAAATGTTGGGTTGACTTGAATAAAATTGATGTAAAACGCTGTTGGGAGTATACCGTTGTCAGGTCAGTCAGGTGCCCCATGCCTTAAAGCCAGAACACGCGCTGTGTGTTGGAAGAGCGATTGTCG
This sequence comes from Nerophis ophidion, assembly GCF_033978795.1. Lineage (NCBI taxonomy): Eukaryota > Metazoa > Chordata > Actinopteri > Syngnathiformes > Syngnathidae > Nerophis > Nerophis ophidion. The sequence goes on from NC_084614.1 coordinate 51,846,709, forward strand.
TACCCACTTTCTGTCAAACTGTCAAAATAATGACGTAATTTAAATGTAACACAAAAAAAATATTTAAAAAAATAAAGTCCTGCCCTCTGATTTCCATGTCAGTTGTTTTGAAAATATGAATCCATATATTTAATATAATTATTTATATTAATCTGACAGGACATAGGGAAGTTATGCCAACTATAGTCACTGTTTGTTTTTGAGTGTAGACTTGAAGAGTCTCGCGTCTCGAGTTAGGGTTTAAGCGGTTTGCACAGGATGGTGAGGTGTACCTCCCTGTCTATAATAATTGTTTTTTTCATAAAGTTCCAAGTATGTACACTAACAAATAGTTTTTTGATGATGTTGTGTTCAGTTTCTTCAGATGTGACAGACTGAAAAACATTGTATGGAGCGTTTTGGTTTGTTCAACATTGAAAGCAATATAAAAATATTTTTTGGATTTATTTATTGACTAAAAAAGTGTTAGGTTTGGGAAAAATCATGTTTATTACATGGGAAAAAAGTTAGGTTTAGGGGTTAGGTTTTAACAAATGTGTAAAGATGAAAAAGAACTAAAACTTCCTATTCTTGGTGCACTCCAGTCTGTAAAATTTACAAAGTTTAGGCTATTTGTGATACGAAGTTATACAGCACTTACTGATCATAATTGTGGCAAAGGATAAACTGTCATCACAATATCAAATTAAATATGACAAAACAAAACAAACTTAAAATCTGCTAAAAACTCAATTAATTTAAACACAGTGACCTCTTAAATGAAAATATAAAACTTAGCAACTAGAAAACATAAAAAGAAAGAATGTAAAAACATTAATTATCATGATCTGATGACAATGAGACCCCGCATGAATACAGATTGTTTTGGTTTTATTTCAATTATTGTTTGTAATGCTGTTAACTCTGCCATAATGTTTGCTGGTATCGAGTTTTGTATGCAGTATCTCACAACATCGGCAAACCGTGCATACATCGTGAATAAATAACCCACGTTAAAATTTTCACCATCCCGATCCATCCATTTTTTCTACCGCTTGTCCCTCTCGGAGTCACGGAAGGTGCTGTAGCCTATCCCAGCTGCATTCGGGCAGAAGGGGGTACGCCCTGGAAACGTCGCCACCTCATCGCAGGGCCAACACAGATAGACAACAATTAACATTTCCGCACGATGGCCAATTTAGTGTTGCCAATCAATCTATCCCCCAGGTGCATGTCTTTGGAGATGGAAGGAGGGAACTCATAACCTTGACTCTCTCCAGATCCCTGTAGTCCGCTGAGCGCCACACAAGGATCTGAGAGTTCTCAATAGGAGATATATTTCAGAAGGCGGGGCGTTGTAAAAAAAATCATTGTATGTGATTGGATAAACCACTTGTCCCTTTTCTTGAATGTGTTACTTCAACCACTCACATCGAAATCAACCCGTAACGCTGATGAGAGCGGCACTGGGAAATCCAAACCCGGTCGGATGAAGAGCCAAAACCTCCTTGCCACCAAAAAATGCCTTCAAAACCGTTCTCTGTTCATCTTTTAAATAATTAATATTCGATTGATTTGACAAAACAGTTGCAATAGCAGAATCAATGTCAGCACACGACTGCTCGCCGCCATTGTTGTTTGAATCAAACAGTCACTTCAGTGCTACGTCACTTCTATAAAATCCCGCCCGGCGATCCTGATTGGTACATTATTTTTTCCTATCTTGAAGGAGTTTGCAATGCCTTCGAGCCCAGACCATTGTGTAGAGCTCAGCGAATTACTAGGGTCTGGAGAGTGTCAGGTTAGGCAACCTAAGCAGTCACGGAGAAATCATGTAAACTCCACACAGAAAGACCCCGAGGATCATACTCAGGACCTTCTTATTGTGAAGCACATGCACTAGCTCCTGTTCCACCGTGCTCCCCCATCCCAATCCATAAAAACATTTTTAAAAACTGTATGTCAGACAGTGTTGTTTTAGACATGTGAACAACATTTAAGAACATCAATTCCCACGGAACATCAGTCAGTCGAGACAAAGTTCTGGCCTTTTGCGTAAATGTCACCATGTTTTTATCACGACCAGAATATGACTCTGAATACAGATGCAGGATTTGGGAAACAGTTAATTATTCTCACAAGGGGAGCGGTCCAAAATCAGAGAAACAAAACAGGCTATCAAAACAGATTTGACCTGACCACTGAACTAACAAAAGTATTAACTCGAAACGCTCCGGCTATGGAGGGAAAAAGGGGCTAAGAACAAAAACTACCAAATACAACAAAAAGCGCTCCAACGGAGGCGATGCTAGGAAGCTAATCTTACCTGACAAAAGTTTACAAAAAATCTTCCGTGGAACAAAAGGTACAAAAACGTGGCAATGGCTGTAGACAAGACTGTGACAAAGGATTTCTGGAGGTACGCACAAGAAGATACGAAACACTCTGGCACAGAGTGGACATTCCATCACTGCTCTATAGTGGGTTCACTTGTGTCTGTGGCTGAGGTTGCCAAGGTAGTTAAGAAACTCCTCGGTGGCAAGACCCCTGGGGTGGATGAGAGCCGCCCGGATTTCCTTAACGCTCTGGATGCAGTGAGGCAGTCTTTTTTGTCAAGACTGCAGCATTCCGTGGACATTGGGATGGTGCCTCTGGATTGGCAGACCGGGTTAGTTGTTCCTATGTTTAAGAAGGGGGACCTGAGGATATGTTCAAACTGTTGTAGGATCACACGCCTCAGCCTTCCTGGTAAGGTTTAATAAGGTGTACTTGAGAGGGGGTTACGCCGAATAGTCCAACCTCAAATTCCAGAGGAACTGTGATTTTCGTCCTGGTCGTGAACTAGCTCTATACTCCTGGCAGTGTCCTTGAACCAGCTTATTTTGTGGACTTGGAAAAGGCGTTCAGCAGTGTCCCAAGTCCTTTGTGGAGTGTGCCAGTAATATGGGGTATCAAACCATCTGATTGTGGCGCTCTACTCATGTACGATCAATGTCAAAGATTTGTCCGCGTTACCGGCAATAATTTAGCCCCGTTTCTACTTAGGGTTAGACTCCTCATGGCTGCCCTTTGTCACCGATTTGATTTGTAACTTTTATGGACAGAATTTTCAGTTGCAGTCAGGGCTTTGAGGGGATCTGCTCAAATGGCTACGGGATTAAGTCTCTGCTTTTTGCTAATGATGTGGCTTCATCTTGCCATGATCTTCATCTCTCACTGGATCGATTCATAGCTGAGTGTGAAGGGACTGGGATAAAAATCAGCACTTCCAACTCTGAGTCCAGGGTATTTGCCCGGAAAAGTGGGATTGTCAACTCTCTTCATACATACATACATACATACATACATATATACATACATAGAGTATAAAACTGCTAACTTAGTTAATATATTTTCTAGTTGATTTGGTTCTACAACTGTGTGTAATGATGTATTTCTCCCAAAGGGGGGTGCTATCGGCATTGTAATTGACTGGACGTGCAACTTTGATGTGGCTGTGGAACACTGCAAACCAAAATATAGTTTTCATGGACTGTATGGAAACCCTAAGTACACAGACGCCATCGGAACTTCTGTTGGATACAACTTTAGGTATGTTAATACTTTCATATACTTTAAACTTCATACTAGAATATGTAATACTTTACTTTATTCATTGTATTATGTATTACAATGTATTCTTACATTGTATTATATAATATAAATTAATTATATATCCCATCCATTTTTCTATCGCTCACTGTAACATTTAATGCAGTAATATTACAATATTTAATACAATTTATGATTACATGGAAATATGTATTACCATGTAATCATGCACTTCATTATTTAATGCAGTGTATGCACTATATTTTGATATTTAATACAACAAAATCATATATTGTAATATTTATTATAGTGTATGAATACACAAAATTTGTAATATGATTTGAAATAATTTCTGTTATGTTGACATTCATTGTTGTAATGAATATTTTAGAATATTATTTATTGATATTATTTTCTGTATTTGATTTGACTACTTTTCAACTTGTAGTTTTTTAGTAGTTATTTTCATTGTGGTGCTGTCAAATAAAATGTATTTTTGCAAAGAACATGATGGAAAAGTTACAGGACATGTAAACGAGTTGAGATGAAAAAATATTAATAATAATGAGTATTTTCTTCAAGTATTCTTGTTGTAATTAGTATATTTTATATATATATATATATATATATATATATATATATATGGGGAATTTTTTCATATTGGGACATATATATATATATATATATATATATATATATATATATATATATATATATATATATATATATATATATATATATATATATATATATATATATATATATATATCAATATATACATATGTCCCGAATGCGGCTGGGATAGGCTCCAGCCACCACCGTGACCCCAAAAGGGACAAGCTCGGTTGACAGAGTGGCTGTGCCAGCAATTTGAGGGGTGCAGGTTCGATCCCCGCTTCCGCCATCCTAGTCACTACCGTTATATCCTTGGGCGAGGCACTTTACCCACTTTCTCCCAGTGCCACCCACACTGGTTTAAATATAACTTAGTTTTTTGGTTTCACTATGTAAAAGCGCTTTGAGTCACTAGAGATAAGCGCAATATAAATACAAATCATTTCACATATGTGTGTGTGTTAAAAAGTATGTTATGTCATTTGTATTATCATTATTATTACTAGTATTATTGATTGGTATTAAGTGTAATAAGCAATTAAAGGGGAACATTATCACCAGACCTATGTAAGCGTCAATATATACCTTGATGTTGCAGAAAAAAGACCATATATTTTTTTAACCGATTTCCGAACTCTAAATGGGTAAATTTTGGCGAATTAAACGCCTTTCTGTTTATGGCTGTCAGAGCAATGACGTCAGTACATGACGCTGCCTAGGTAAGAAAGGCGCCATTTTCATTTTTTCAAACATACAAACACCAGGTCTCAGCTCTGTTATTTTCCGTTTTTTCGACTATTTTCTGGAACCTTGGAGACATCATGCCTCGTCGTCGGTGTGTTGTCGGTGGGTGTAACAACACTAACAGGGAGGGATTCAAGTTGCACTACTGGCCGGAAGATGGGAAAGTGTCTGCCGCCAGACCCCCATTGAATGTGCCCGAGTGTCTGCACATTTTACCGGCGATGACAGACGTGGCACAGAGATGTATGGATAACCTGCAGATGCATTTGCAACGCTAAAGTCAACGAAATCACAAAGGTGAGTTTTGTTGATGTTGTTGACTTATGTGCTAATCAGATATATTTGGTCGCGGCGTGACTGCCAGCTAATCGGTGCTAACATGCTATTTAGGCTAGCTATATGTACATTTGAAACTATATTACGTTTCCTTCCACCCACATTTAATGCGAAAAAAACACTTACCAATCGACGGATTTAAGTTGCTCCAGTGCCAAAAGATGCGAAAGTCCTGATCGTTTGGTCCGCACATTTTACCGGCGCTGCTAACGCAGCTATTCGGCCATGCTTGGGCCACTTCATTAGGTACACCCATGCTATGGCCGAATAGCGTCAATAACTATTCGCTCAATAGCTTCAGTTTCTTCTTGAACTTCATTTTCGCTATCTGCCTCCATACTCCAACCATCCGTTTCAATACATGCGTAATCTATTGAATCGCTTAAGCCGCTGAAATCCGAGTATGAATCCGAGCTAATGTCGCTATATTTTGCTGTGCTAGTCGCCATTGTTTGTTTACATTGGCAGCACTGTATGACGTCACACTAGGAAAATAGACAGTGGCTTCGAGAGAGCGAAAATTAAGCACTTTAAAGCTTTTTTTAAGGATATTCCGGGACAGGTAAAATTTGGAAAAAAACTTCAACAAATAAAATAAGCCACTGAAAACTGATTTTTATTGGTTTTAACCCTTTTGAAATTGTGATAATGTTTCCCTTTAATATAATGGTGATTATATTAGCAGTAGTATTAAGATTTTTTAAATAAATCTTGTTAAGTTTTTTCTATAATTATTTCCAGGTATGCCAAACATTTCAGGGAAGACAAAGTAGATAAAAGAACTCTCCTCAAAGTGTTTGGTATCAGAATTGATATCATCGTGGAATCACTGGTAAGTCACTCCATTAGGTACACTTTTACTAGGGTATATTCACACATGTTTGCATCACTTCCACTAGGGTAGGTTCACACATATTTGCATCACTTCCATTCGGGGCGGTGCCCCAAAAAATAAGAATCCAAATGCATATCAGTAAAAAAATAAATAAATCTACATTTAACAAAAAGTCACTGGAGAAAATAAATCAGTAGTAACAAAAAGTCAGCTCCAGGAAAACCGGGTCAAAAGTCTGTCCACCACTTGGGGATATATAAAAAAACAGGAATTACAAAAGGTTCAGGGCAAAGGTCAGAGTCAGAGCAACGGACAAACTGGCACTGGATGGGTGGAGATCCAGGGTTTAAGTCAGGTGGTTGATTAGAAGCAGGTGGGCTTGGATGACTGGCAGCACACCTGCAACTGATGACCAAGTAGAAGACTTACAGACACAAGAGGGGAGGGGAGTACGAAAACAAGAGGAAAAAAAGGTAGGAGAACCGCCCTCATGAAATCACCCCCCCCAGCCCCCACCCCCCATCTGATTCCGGCTTCCAACTCCTGGTTTGTCCGCTCCGTTTGGCCATTAGTTTGGGGGTGAAAGCCAGAGGAAAGATTGACTGTAGCTCCAACTGACTTACAGAACAGCCGCCATACTTGAGGTGAACTGAGGTCCATGGTCTGAGACAATGTCCATAGGCAGTCCATGTAGACAAAAGACATGATTTACAAACGTACAAGGAGATTTGCAGTTTCCAAAGCTGTCGGCAGTTTGGGTAGAGCCACAAAATGACAGGCCTTGGAAAATTGGTCAATTAAGTAAGTATTACTGTTTTACCTTGGGACAGGGGCAGTCCTGTGACAAAGTCCATAGAAATATGAGACCCTGGTCGAGAAGGTACGGGGAGCGGCTGGAGAAGTCCAGAGGGTGGACGGTGTGTAAACTTGCTTCGGGCGCAGACGGAGCAGGCAAGGACATACTTTGTGTGTCAGCATCCATTGAAGGCCACCAAAATCGACGTTTGAGCAGGTTGAGTGTGCGAGTAACTCCAGGGTGGCAGGAAAATCAAGCAGTATGGACCCATTGCAACACTTGAGGATGGACAGAATTGGGCACATAGAGACGGTTATCGGGTCCATTACCTGGATCAGGTTCCGTGCTTGGAGCCTCCTTTACCTCTGCTTCAATCTCCCAATTAACGGCTGCAACAAAACGGGTGGAAGGGAGAATGGTCATTGGGTCAGACGGGGTGTCAGAACAGGAGAACTGACGAGAGAGGGCATCTGGCTTGATATTCCTGGAACCTGGACGATAAGTTAGGATGAAATTGAATCTGCTGAAAAACAATGCCCAACTGGCTTGGCGTGAATTGAGTCTTTGGCAGTTTGAATGTAAGAAAGATTCTTATGATCAGTCCAGACGATAAATTGCTGTTTGGCTCCTTCAAGCTAGTGCCTCCACTCTTCTAGTGCCAATTTGATGGCCAAAAGCTCCCGATTCCCTATGTCTGCGATAAACGACGAGGATAGAAGGCACAGGAGTGGAGCTTGTCATCAGAGCTTGACTGTTGAGTTAGCACCGCTCCAACTCCAGAGTCAGAAGCATCTACCTCCACAATGAACTGACTGGTGCAGTAGTGAACAAGTCCTTTAGCTTTTTAAATGCCGACTATGCCTCCTCAGTCCAAGAAAAGGGAGTAGATGACGAGGTTAATCTGGAAAGGGGTTGGGCAATTGAGCTAAAGTTTCGTATCAAGCGCCTATAGAAATTAGCGAAAACAAGGAACTGTTGGAGCTTCCGACGACTTGTTGGCTTAGGCCATTCTAAAACTGCCTTTATTTTTGGAGGGTCGGATCTCACTTGTCCAGCTTCGATAAACCCTAAAAAAGACAGAGTCACGATGAAAGTCACATTCCTCCGCTTTTACAATTTGTTTTCCAAAAGTTTTTGCAAAACTAAACGGACGTGACTGACATGTTCAGTTGGGCACTGGGGAAAAAATAGAATATCGTCAATATAAACGAAAATAAAACGGCTCAGAAAGTCTCTCAAAACGTCATTAACGAGTGCTTGAAAAACGGCTGGGGCGTTAGTAAGACCAAAAGGTATGACCAAATATTAGAAATGTCCCATGGGGGTGTTAAAGCAGTTGTCAACTCGTCACCTTCTCTAGTACATACGAGGTGGTATGCATTGCGCAGATCTAATTTCGTGAAAATTATAGAGATCCTTGTAATTTATGAAAGGCAGACGTGAACAAAGATAGTGGATATTTATTTCTGATGGGGCCACAATAATCCATACAGGGACATGTCTTTTTTCTTTCTACAAAGAAAAATCCTGAACCGACAGGGGAAGAAGATTGACGGATTAAGCCCGCTAATAGAGACTTGCTTAAATATTTCTCCATTGCTTCCCTCTCTGGGCGTGACAAATTGTACAAGCAGTTAGAGGGCAATGTTGAACCAGGGAGGAGCTCAATGGCGCAATCCTTACTGAATACCTCTGTGAAGTCATGATAACATGTGGGGATGTTCGACAGGTCAGAAATTTCAAGAGGCTCAGAGGGACCATCCTTAACTGACACCAGGCCAGAGCGAAGGCAATTAATGTGACACGTTTCACTCCAACCTGTAATTCTACTATGTAGCCAGTTGGGGTTGTGCAAACTCAACCAAGGATGTCCCAACACGAGTGGTGTGTGAGTAGAAGAAATTATCTTAAACTGAATTTCTTCATGGTGGTTTCCAGAGAGGCAAAGTGTTAGCCAAAAGTTTCCTATTTAAAGAATTGGCTGTAATGGGAGCTTTAAGTGCCTGTATGGGGATGTTGGACTGTTTAGCTAACTCAAAATCTAAAAAGATGTCCTCAGCACCAGAATCAGCACCAGAATCAGCACCAGAATCGATCAACGGTAAGGAAAATTTACCCTAACTAAGGGTAGCCGGAAGTAACAATCGGGGACTACACCCCATTTCAGAACAACTCACCAATACTCCCAGGACTACTGGTGAGTCCGGTCTTTTTGACCTGACTGGACAAGTGGAAATTAAATGACACAATTCCCCACAATATATGCACTGACCGAGCCGCATGCGTTGCTGCCGTTCTTCAGGAGACAGGTGGGCTCTGCCTAGCTGCATAGGTTCTTCAGTAGCCGCAGGAGGGGTAGGACGGGGAATTTCTGATGCTTTAATTGCTGGTCTGGTAACAGTTTGAGGGAATTTAGATTGACCAGTCTTCTCGAGGTGGCGCTCATGTAAACGGTTATCTCAATGAATCACCAATGAAATGAGTGAACTAAAATTTGTCTCTTCGTCTCTGCAAGCCAATTCATCCCCTTATCCGGTCGTTAAGACCCTTACTAAAAATCTCCATAAGCGCGTTGTCATTCCATTCTAAATCAGCTGCCAAAGTTTGAAACTCCACAGAATAATCAGCAGCAGTACAACTTCCCTGCTGTAGAGCTAGGAGACGCTTAGCAGAACTGGCAGCATAATTTGGGTGGTCGAAAACTAGCCGGAAACGCTCAATAAAGTCATTAAATCTTTTGAGTGCCAGTAAATTCTTGGAGTCTTCTGCCTCTGCCCATGTAAGGCCCTGCCACTTAGTAACCCAACCAAAAACCAAATCTTTGCCTTATCTGTGGAAAAGATTGTTGGTCTGAGCTGAAAAACGTTGGAACACTGCAGAAGAAAGCCTTGACAGCTGCACAGGTCCCCATGAAAAGGCTGAGGGTTTGGCACGGGAACTTCAACAGTTGGGGCAGAGGCATGAGGTGAGGCAGGGGTCAAAGGTGACTGGGCAGAGGCTGTGGATGAAAGTTTATGGGTCAAAACAGACATTGGTTCATTATTTGACTCATCTGTGATACAAGGTCCTGATTTCCTTGGACAAGATGGCGTAGTGTCTGTTCATGCAGGCCAAGCAGGATGTCTTGATGCAAAACGGCTTCCCGGATTGCCGCAGGTGTGTCCTCATCAAGGGGAAGATCCGTTGGATTCATCATGGCCAGTTCGTTCTGCTGTGGTCTCAAAAAAATAAGAATCCAAATGCAGATCAGTAAAAAAAAAAATTTATATTTAGTAACAAAAAGTCACTGGGGAAAAGAAATCAGTAGTAACGAAAAATCAGCTCCAGGAAAACCGGGTCAAAAGTTTGTCCACCAACTGAGGAAATACAAACAGGAATTACAAAAAGTTCAGGGCGAAGATCAGAGTAGGTGAGCTCGGGGCTAGATTCTACCGCAGGCAACGGAAGAACTGGCACTGGCTGAGTGGAGATCCAGGGTTTAAGTCAGGTGGTTGATTACAAACCCCGTTTCCATATGACTTGGGAAATTGTGTTAGATGTAAATATAAACGGAATACAATGATTTGCAAATCCTTTTCAACTCATATACAAATGAATGCACTACAAAGACAAGATATTTGATGTTCAAACCCATAATTTTTTTTTTTTTTTTGCAAATAATAATTACCTTGGACTTTCATGGCTGCAACATGTGCCAAAGTAGTTGGGAAAGGGCATGTTCACCACTGTGTTTCATCACTTTTTCTTTTAACAACACTCAATAAACCTTTGGGAACTAAGGAGACACATTTTTGAAGCTTTTCAGGTGGAATTCTTTCCCATTCTTGTTTTATGTACAGCTTAAGTTGTTCAAATGTCTCTGTTGTAGTATTTTAGGCTTCATAATGCGCCACACATTTTCAATGGGAGACAGGTCTGGACTACAGGCAAACCAGTCTAGTACCCACACTCTTTTACTATGAAAGCACGCTGTTGTAACAAGTGACTTGGCATTATAAGCAGGGGAGTCCATGATAACATTGCTTCGATGGCAACATATGTAGCTCCAAAACCTGTATGTACCTTTCAGCATTAATGGTGCCTTCACAGATGTGTAAGTTACCCATGCCTTGGGCACTAATACACCCCCATACCATCACAGATGCTGGCTTTTCAACTTTGCACCTAGAACAGTCCTGATGGATCTCTTCCTCTTTGGTCCAGAGGACACAACATTCACCGTTTCCAAAAAACAATTTGAAATGTGGACTCGTCAGACCACAGAACACTTTTCCACTTTGCATCAGTCCATCTTAGCTGAGCTCGGGCCCAGCGAAGCCGGCGGCGTTTCTGGATGTCGTTGATAAACGGCTTTGGCTTTGCATGGTAGAGTTTTAACTTGCACATACAGATGTAGCGACAAACTGTAGTTACTGACAGTGGTTTTCTGAAGTGTTCCTGAGCCCATGTGGTGATATCCTTTACACACTGATGTCGCTTTTTGATGCAGTACCGCCCGAGGGAACGAAGGTCTGTTATATCATCGCTTACGTGCAGTGTTTTCTCCAGATTCTCTGAACCTTTTGATGGTATTACGGACCGTAGACGGTGAAATTCCTAAATTTCTCGCAATAGCCCATTGAGAAATGTTGTTCTTAAACTGTTTGACTATTTGCTCACGCATTTGTTCACAAAGTGGTGACCGTTTCCCAATCCTTGTTTGCGAATGATTGAGCATTTCACGGAAGCTGCTTTTATACCCAATCATGGCACCCACCTGTTCCCAATTAGCCTGCATACCTGTGGGATGTTCCAAATAAGTGTTTGATGAGAATTCCTCAACTTTATCAGTGTTGCTGGCATCAAATTCTAAAGTTCATGATTATTTGCGGGAAAAAAAAAAAATGTTTATCAGTTTGAACATCAAATATGTTGTCTTTGTAGCATATTCAAATGAATATGGGTTGAAAATTATTTGCAAATCATTGTATTCCGTTTATATTTACATCTAACACAATATCCCAACTCATATGGGAACGGGGTTTGTAGAAGCAGGTGGGCTCGGATGACTGGCAGCACACCTGCAACTGATGACCGGGGGGGAGACTTACAGACACAAGAGGGGAGGGGAGTACGAAAACAAGAGGGAAAAAAGGCAGGAGAACCGCCCTCATGACAGTATGAGCATCACTTACACTAGGATAGACTTATACGTCTTTGCATATAACAACCAATTGGGTAAGTTCACACGTGTATGCTTCAGTTCCACTAAGGTAGGTTCACACAAGGATATTTCATGTCCACTCGGGTAGGTTCACATGTGTTTGCATTACTTCACTAGGGTAGGTTCACAAGCGTTAGCATCCTTTCCACTAGGGTAGGTTTACTAATGTTTGCTTTACTTCCACCACGGTCGCTTGACTCAAAATACTACACCAAAGTGCTACATTAAAGTACTACACCAAAGTACAGTAGTTTATTTGTTAATATTTGTGTTGTTGTTTTTTAATAAGACATCAATAAAATGCAAAAGAGAAAAGTAACCGTAACAACAGAAAGTCCGCTCATTGAAAAATAAAAAAATATTTTGTGCACATGTGAAAGTCATTGAATTCATGTAATCAGCATGTAGGTACAAGCATGATGCTAAAGACCAGTAAATAGTGCTGAGGTTTGTCTAATAAAGGTTTTAAATTAGACTGAAGAAGTTATTAAGATCAATATTTTCTTTAATTCTCTAAGCTTATAAACTAAACTCTATACTGTACCTTTTATTTATGATCGTAAGCTTATTATCTACACTATACACTTAAAAATTATTACTGTACGCTTAATAACTAATATTTTAAGCTTCTTCATTATTAATGTACATAAGACTGTATACGTGTTAATTAATACTGTAAGCATTTTAAATTAATACTGTATTCTTATTAATTATTACAATAAGGTTAGTAATAATAATTTATGCTTATTAAACAATACTGTACGCTTTTTAATGATAATGTATGCTTATTACTAAGTATGGTACACATTTTAATTAAGGCTTATGCTTACTAATTGATAATGTTTGTAAGCATATTATGCCTACAGTGCTTATACACAGGAATTGCTGTGCAGAAAACAACACATTCTATTGTTATTGTTTAAAAGTGACGTAAGCTATTTGCTGTAGTTATGAAAGTTTCATCATAAGCACATTTTTACTCTGGAACAGAATTATTGTATGTTTTTTTTTTGTTTTCAACAATGCCTTGTTGTTTTATTTTTGTAAGTTCATTGTTTTTATTTTTTTAATTACTTATTATTCTTTCATGTTTTTGTACTTGTTGTTTTAAATAAAATATTGTTGTTTTATTTAGTTAATTAATTGTTATTTTTAATGATACACTATTGCTACAATTTTAATATCCATGCATATGTATGACATAATAATTGTAGAACATTGTTTATTATAATAACAATATAAATAATCTTACATTAATATATATTAGGATCTTTGTATCTTTGTATTACAATACAATTTGTACATTATTCTGTGTTAAAATATGTGTACAATATTAGATATTAAAATAATAAATGTCCCATACTGTGTGTTGAAATAATAACTACCACATTTTGTATTACAATAATAATTGTGCAATTGTGTAAGCGTTTTAAATTAATACTGTATGCTTATTAATTAGTACAATACGGTTAATAATAATCATTTAGAATACATTTAAGGTTATTTATAATAATTTATGCTAATCGCAACAATTACAATATTGTACATTGAATCAATATTTGTTAAACATTGTGTATTGAAATAATATATGTACAACTTTGTGTATTGAAATAATATTTGTAATTGGAATTTTAATAGATTTTTAGATTGTGTGAGTTTTAATTTTCCTGAAGGAATCAATAAAGTACTATCTATCTATATCCATCTATCTATCTATCTATCTATCTATCTATCTATCTATCTATCTATATCTATCTATCTATCTATCTATCTATCTATCTATCTATCTATCTATCTATCTATCTATCTATCTATCTATCTATCTATCTATCTATCTATCTATCTATCTATCTATCTATATCTATCTATCTATAATTGTGTGTGTTGGTTTTCTGAACATTACTGTTCTTTTTTGACAGGGAAGACAGTTTGATATTATTCCAACGCTCACGGCAATTGGATCTGGAGTCGGCATTTTTGGAGTGGTAAATTCTTCTTCGGTATTTCACAAAATCACTCATCCAAAACCTTTATAAAATTGTTTTTTTCTTTCAGGCAACTGTAGTCTGTGACTTTGTGCTACTGTATTTTGTCCCCCAAAAAGAGTTTTACAAGAATATGAAATTTAAACACACAGATAAAGAAACAAAGGTAAAAACAACAACACAACTTTCACCTTGCATGACAAAGATGCTGACTTTTACCACTAGATGGCAGCAAACACATCTAAAGTGGGTTTATATTTAATAGAGAGAAGGTTCCTACTGCTACTACCACTACCACTAGTAGTACTACTAATAATAATAACATTAATAATATTAATATAAATAATAATTATTATTAAGAGATGGCGTGGCGCTGTGGGGCGAGTGGCCGTGTGCAACTCGAGGGTCCCTGGTTCAATCCCCACCTAGTACCAACCTCGTCAAGTCCGTTGTGCCCTGAGCAAGACACTTCACCCTTGCTCCTGATGGTGCTGGTTAGCGCCTTGCATGGCAGCTCCCTCCATCATTGTGTGAATGTGTGTGTGAATGGGTAAATGTGGAAGTAGTGTCAAAGCGCTTTGAGTACCTTGAAGGTAGAAAAGCGCTATACAAGTACAACCCATTTATCATTTATTATAGTAATAATAATAATAACATATTTTATGCCAACAGGGCAGACATTAAACACACAGAAGACTCTGCTTAGCCAAAGGTGGATCTACATATATCATATCATATCTTTCATCGTATCACCTCTGTCCATCATTCAGTATTTGTCCATCCATCCATATCTGCCAATCATAATTATCAGTGATATAACATCTTTAAATCATCCAGCAGTTCAATCACATACAGTAATATATGTTTTTCATATAAAATCTTTAAACCATTCAGTATCTGACAATCATACACATATAGTATCTGTCATGTTGTGATATTTGCATTGCCTGAGCAGCCTAAACACTTTTTTTTTTTTATGTCCATGCTTGCAGGATCCTGCCTCAAAGACAGGCAGCTAACCTCTTTCTAAAGTGAGGATTTTCTTGATATGTATTAAAAACAATAACTATAATTTTGATCTGTTGATTGTTTATAAATAGTTTTAGAATGACAAACAAGAACAATATTTCTGACTAGTTGATTTTGTATTAGTATATTTAGAAGTACAAATAATAACAATAATTCTGACGTAGTGATTGTTTATTAATATTTTTCAGAAGTATGATCAAAAAACGTAACTCTGACCTATTTATTGTTTATTGATATTTTTCAGAAGTGACCTCAGGGAGAAATGTACACGAAGGAACGGTGGAATCTTTTAATAGACAACAAATCAACATCAGGGATTGAAGAAGATGAAAATGTCTTCCAAAAATCTGTATGAATTCTTTCGGTGTCAAAAAGTATGGAATTTTGAGTTTCTAAAACCAATAAATTATTTATTGAAGGTACAAGGATGCCCTTTATCCCTTAGCAAGAAATGAAAAAGTGGTTGTAAAATGTTCATTCATCAATATGACTGCAAACCCATTTCCAGAATGAAAAAAAAAAAATCTGATGTGATGTTTTTGTATGATAAACACAAGCAAGGAGTCAATGTGTGCATGTGAGTGAATAAATGACAGGTTCTCTGTTCTCTGTGAAGCTCTTTGAGTGGCTGTATGAATCTAATCCAATATTATTACTAATGTTATGCGCGGAGCAGTCTGCAAGGGTTTTCAAAGACTTTTTCAGCAAGTCCTTTCCTGATAGTTATTCCTATTATAATGAAAAGTTTTGAAGGTCTGATCACGTCATATCGAAGAGACTCCATCCTCCCACAGTGGAGCCGTACCAGCTTGCTCACTGCAGAAAAAGCAACATCGACAACACCCCCTTCACAGCAATAGCTCTGTCCACAACACATCTGGGTAAAAACAACACACAGGGATATTGTTAATTCATTTTAGTTTGGCATTCAATACTTTAATATCCGTCAAAGCTGTTTACCAAACTTGTGCTCCCGAACATTACAAACAACACTCCCATACTCCACACAGGCGTACCACACGGGTGTGTGCTGAGTCCACTTTTTTTAATCCCTCTTTAGAGACGGATTGCAGGTTGAAAGGTACAGCGTCTGGCTACTTGATGTGCGGATAATAACTTGCGCCTTCATAACTAAAGAGCTCATCATTGACGTCAGGAAGAGAATAGACCTACAGCAGAGCTTGGCAAATATTGTGACTCGGGGGCCACATTGAGAGAAAAAATGTGTCCGGGGAGGGAAGGGGGCCAATGTGTATGTGTGTATAAATGATATATACACATTTAGCTGTAAAAATCTGCTGTACAGGTTGTGTGTGTTTTCCCTTTTTTCAGGAACACTAATACCAAAAGTCACAATGTCCGATAGAGTTCTAAAAACATTATGACAGACATTAAAATAAATAAAGTGGGATTTCAAATAGTAACTACAAACAATAAAACACTAAATATTAACAACATTTGAATATTGCTGCTGTTTTACTTCTCAGACCGGCTCCTACATAGACATATTTTACAATGTAGCAAAACACAACAAAAATGTTACAAACAGCAAAATATGAATCCAACGTGTAATAAACCCCAACAATATGATATATTATCACGTGTATGCAAACATTTTTTGTAAAAATATGCTTCCACATCTGTTTCTGACATGCGTTTCGGGCTGGTTGCTCTGAAAACAAACCCCGTCCACTCTGGTTTGTTCCTCGTCAGAGCTGCTTTAACATAGATTACCGTAATAACTCGTATAACACTCAAAAACGCTGATTTCAGGCATTGAAATACTTTCTACTGTTCAAAAATGAACGGTAATTTAAAAACAGCCCTGCACATCATAATGGCAGCTGCAGTTTTGATGCTAAAGGTTTAAAAAAACTATATAGAAGGTCCGGCGGGCCGGATTGGAAAACTTAATGGGTCGCATGTGGCCAGCGCGCCGTGTTTTTCACAGGATTGTCTTACAGCATTGTCCAAGTCTCCAAATCTAAATTCCTGGGGAGCCACATACATGAGGACCTCTTCTTGGGCCCCATGTATTAAAAGATTTGCGTGGATTTTCTACCCAAAAAATGGTGTACGCTCAAACCCAGAAAACGTTATGCGCACAAACATATTCAAATGCATTAAAGTGCGCGCACACGTAAATCCAATCACATTTCTTTTTTACGTCCCAATTTAGTGCAATGTCGGAGTGCACTGTAACAAAATGCTGTGAAAAAACTGCCAAATCCTGACAGTAATTTACAAACCCCGTTTCCATATGAGTTGGAATTAGAGTTGGAGTTACATGTAAATATAAACGGAATACATCCATCCATCCATCCATCCATCCATCCATCTTCCGCTTATCCGAGGTCGGGTCACGAGGCGTTCCCAGGCCAGCCGGTAGACATAGTCTTCCCAACGTGTCCTGGGTCTTCCCCGTGGCCTCCTACCGGTTGGACGTGCCCTAAACACCTCAGAGAATTCAAGGGGACACCTTTAGTCAAAAAGTGATTTATGACCCCTCATAAATCAATGATTTATGACCCCTCAAGGTCAAAGGTCAATGATTTATGAGGGGTCAAGTTCAAAGGTTAATGATTTATGAGGGGTCAAGGTTAAAGGTCAAAGTCAAAGGTCAAAGTCAAAGGTCAGGTTCAAATGTCAAGGTCAAGTGGGTGTGGCTTACCCGGAAGAGGGTGGAGTTAAGACCTGCGGTGGGAGTGGTTAAACCAGGAACAGGGTGGAGTTTTAAACAGAAAGAGGGCAGAGTTAAGACCTGCGGTGGGAGTGGTTAAACCAGGAAGAGGGTGGAGTTAAGACCTGACAGGGAACAAAGGAGGGTTCAGTTTTTTTAAGAAAGCAATGTCATCTGAGCAGCATGTGACCATATATTTGATAGTTTAAATGTTTACGATCGTTTGAAACAACTTCCAGATTTCGATGTATTGATGGCTGGGAATGTTACGTGTGGAGATGTGGACACGCACGCACTTCACACACACACACACACACACACACACGTAGAGGAGGGGTACAAAAGGGCGGTGTAAGGCTCAGTCATTATTTGGAGCTTTATACGTTAGCGTAAAGACTTTGTTCGATTCGGTCATGATTAGTGAAACGCCTGTGTCGATTTATAAAAATAATAAAACTTACATTGACGCTCCGCAAAAAAGTCGAGTGTTTCTAAATCGTATTCAGATGCCGCCGACCGAGTCTTTGCGTGAGAAATGGGACTTGGAAGGGTTAGGGATGGAGGGATCTTTTGGATTTGTATTCAGATACGAAATGGGTGATATCTGCCTATTTCAGCTAAAAGAAAGAAGAGACGGAAGCCCTTTCTCGATATTTTCATCGTTATCTACCGTGGATTGGGAAGTTTTTGGTGGACACGCACACACACGCACACACACGCACACACGCACACACACACACACACACACACACACACACACGCACACAGACACACACACACACACACGCAGAGGAGGGGTACAAAAGGGCGGTGTAAGGCTTAGTCATTATTTGGAGCTTTATACGTTAGCGTAAAGACTTTGTTCGATTCGGTCATGATTAGTGAAACGCCTGTGTCGATTTATAAAAATAATAAAACTTACATTGACGCTCCGCAAAAAAGTCGAGTGTTTCTAAATCGTATTCAGATGCCGCCGACCGAGTCTTTGCGTGAGAAATGGGACTTGGAAGGGTTAGGGATGGAGGGATCTTTTGGATTTGTATTCAGATACGAAATGGGTGATATCTGCTTATTTCAGCTAAAAGAAAGAAGAGACGGAAGCCCTTTCTCGATATTTTCATCGTTATCTACCGTGGATTGGGAAGTTTTTGGTGGACACGCACACACACACACACAGACACGCACACACACGCACACACACACACACACACACACACACACACACACACGCACGCACACACGCACACACGCATACACACACACACACACACACACACACACACACACACACACACACACACACACACACACACATTCGTACGCACACATCGTTAAGACCTGACGAGGGAACAAAGGAGGGTTCAGTTTTTTAAGAAAGCAATGTCATCTGAGCAGCATGTGACCACCCATCTGACAGTTTAAATGTTTACGATCGTCTGAAACAACTTCCATACCTCACGAAAACATATTTAAACAGATGGAAAAAACTATCGCAGAACATAGTGTCACGTAGCAACTGGTCTTTACGGTCGTTTGAATCAACAGGTCAGTTTGGGGTACAAAGGAGGGTTCAGTTTTTACTGACCACCTATCTGACAGTTTAAATGTTTACGATCGTCTGAAACAACAGGACACGCACGCACGCACACACGCACGCACGCACGCACGCACACACACACACACATACACACACACACGCACACACACACACACACACACACACACACACACCATTACCTCTGCTTTACCATGTTATTAGACATTGGTTTAACTCCATTTAAGCATTTAAACGTTAAAAGCATTGCACTTGTACGACGTTGTAATACTTTTTTTTTTACAGCCGATGACGACGAAGTGAAAGACGATGAACTTTGCTTAAACGATCTTACAAAGTTGGAAGATGATTATCGAGGTGTGTTTAAACCTTCAAATTATTTAATATTATGTGTATTCATTATTTAGTTTCATAGAGGATTTGCCGTAAGATCCTAACGCGATCGTTTTAACACAATCGCAGTCTGGTGAGTCAAATGATTCTCATTTTACAAGAAAAAAAACATGCGGTATACAATACATATATACATATATTTACTTACAGATTTTCCGTTTACATCTCCGGCTCGCTCGTCTCCCTTAAAGCTGGCGGGTCCGTCAACGGCCGTTCCAGGCAGAGGAGAAGGCTTGATTGCGCCAAAGACTCCAGACATCGAATCCTTGCTCCGAGGGGAAATCATCGAAAACGACGGTGAATGTCCGACAGGCACCCGCTGTAAGTTTTTCTCGTTTTCTGTAAGCTTTTTAAGATTCTCAGGAGCTTTAAAGAGCTCCTCTCACTCTAATGTCTTTCGCTCAAATGAATTTCGCGCCTAAGGGGAATGGGCGGGGACTGATTCCGGAGGTGGGCGGTTGTTTCCGCCAAGCAACCTTCTGGTTGAAATGGAGTGTGGATCAAGATGGATCCCTACTCTATATTCTTTTATTTAACCCAATGTTTTTTAAATACGTGTATAATGCTTTATATCCTATGTGTTGTGAATTCCATCCTACAATATCTTCCAAGGAACCCAAAGAAATGTTACCACACCTCCCGCTTTATTTATTCTATAGATTGCCTGAACTATTTCATAAACTAAATCTTGTCTTGTTTCTGATGCTATGTTTTTTATGCTCATCAATGCACTGTTGGACTGCGAGCACACAACTACTTTCCTTGCTTTGTTTTCCTCTATCCAGTTAACTGCCATATAAATTGCTACCAATTCCCCCGTAAAAACAGATAGTTTATCACTGATTATTTTATTTAATACTATGTTTCCTTGTGGGATAACTGCTACAGCTCTTACCTTTATTTTTTTTATATAGTTTTTGATGCATCCGAATATATCATATCTCAATCCATTTTTCTATCCGGTAACTATTTAAATTTCTATTCTTTAGTAATTGCATGTTTTCTTTTGGGTTATCAAACATCCACGGTGGTATTGCAGGCATTGGTACTGTAGGACTAACTTTAATATTGTCAATTTTAACTTTATTACATATGTCTCCTATAATCCACCCAAAACTATTCTTTTTTGTTTTCTCTTTTTCTTGGCAGATTGGTAGCACTGGACAAGTCGGATATCCTTGCTTGGATCCTTTTAAAGTTGCCCGATAAACTGCTGAGAGTTGATCTCTCCTCTTGTCCAAAGGTTTTTCGTTCATTTTTACTTGTAATACTGGCACTAGGGTTGATGTAGTAGCTCCACAACATAACCTTAAAGCCTGTGACTGGATCCGGTCTATTTTCCCAAGTCATGTTTTTGAAGCAGATTGGTAAATAATGCATCCGTAATCAATAACAGATGGAATTAAAGTTATAAATATATACATGTATTGTTTTCAACGTTAACCTATCAGCCCCCCAATCATTACCCCTCAAAGACCTCATTATATTTAACACCTTTTTACTTTTTCCCCTATTTTTTTATTTTCCGGAAGGAACACTCCTGAAGGAATAAATAAAGTACTATCTAATCTAATCTAATCAAATCTATTTTGCTGATGTGGGTTGACTAGTTCATATTTTTATCAAACCATATTCCTAAATATTTAAATACTTGTACCTCTTCTATATTTTCACCTTAGAGTTTTTATTTGGAGCTTGTTTGGTACTTTTGTCTTTGTAAAATGTATGACTTTTGTCTTTCAAACAGAGAATCTTAAACCTCAAGCCGTTCCCCAGTCTTGAACATTATTTACCACTTTGTTAGTTTTTTGATTATTTCTTTTGACTCTAAATAATATACTAGTCTTTCATTAATCTTTTTTTTTTTTCCATTACTTTTCCCCAAATTTATAATTTCCTGCCTCTTCCGGGTCTTACCCTGACTTGCATATTGGAATTGTTACCGCTAATTTTCCCCTCTGCCGGTCATTCTCCTTCTTCATATATCCTGTCATATCATTTCAAGACCACTTCTTTGACGATGCCACCTAAGTTTTTGATCATTTGATAACCCGCTAGGTCTTTCCCCGGTGACGTATTTTTAACCTTTTTCAAAATTCGAACCATTTCATTCAAAGAAAATGTCATATCCATAGTGTTGGTAAAGCTATTAACGTTGTCTTCCATCATTTCCCCAATATTTAAACTCATTGTTTTTTCTCTCTTTTGTTTTTCCACATTTCTCAAATTATCATTACTGTGCACTTTAACAAATGTTTTTGCTAAAGGTTCTGCTGTTTCTTTACCCGTGACTACATCTTCTTTGATAAATGTGGCACATCATCCTCTTTACCCTTCATTCCTATCTTTACGAATCGTTATATATCCTTTTATTATAAAGTTTAATTTTGGCTTCAGCCCTGTTTCTTGAATACAAATTATACGTGGTTTAGTTTTCATATTTTTAATATATCCCTTTAATTCATGTTCGGTTGCTATCAAACTTCTGGCATTCCACCGGACAATTAACAGGGTGTTGGAATGTGGTAACATGACTCCGTCACGTCTACTCTCCGTAGTACAGCTTGCACCCGGTACCAAGATAGTTCTTTCAACAACTTTGATGCTGCTTTGACAATTATTTTGATCTTCTCAGTCTTATTTTTACTTTCATTTTGTATCAAAGCTGAGTTGTGCTCTCTGGTTTATTTTGCAAATGAACCGACAGAACATGATCATGTACAAGACTCGCCTACCCACAATGCACTGCAGCCCAACGCTCCTGGTCGGATGTTTTTTTCGGGGTTCATGGAGAGATGCGGTAAAGAGTGGTAGCCAAGACACACGGTCACACACGGTCACACACGGTCACACACGGTCACACTCGGCAATTATTTTGACCTGGGGAGCAGATATAGAGGAAAAAATGTGTCTGGGGGGCCGGGATATCTGATTTTCAGGTACAAAAAACTTCACAATGACACAAAATAAACACAACAGTTAAACCTCACACTAAAAACAAGACATTGACTTGTACGTTCAAAAGACAGAATAGAACAAGTCAAGACATGCAATGCCATCTACAAAATGTTATGTAAATGTTAGTCATTACACACGCGGCTATGGTTTTGATGTATTTGTTACAGACATGTTTACGTCAAGTAACACCACATGGTTCCATTTGCACCTTTCAACAAATCTGAAAAGGAATATTAAGAAGTAAAACTTATATTTAATCCTACCTCTTCTCCGAGCACACGGTGACTGTACATACGGGTCGAAAAATGTTGACCTAATTCAGCATTTCTCAAAGTGTGGGGAATAGAGACATGACAGGTGGGGCGCGAGGAAAGGGAGGAAATTTTTTATTTTTTATTTTTTTTTACTATGCTTTCATTTTCTATACACACTGTAAATCACTTTGTGATTCTGTCTGTGAAATCCGCCGTATAAATAAATGTAAATTACTTATTTTTCCTGTAGGCTTTAAATTTCTCGGCAGGAGCGAAAGTTTGACAGACATAGCAACAGTAACTTTTGCAGGCGGGGCTAAGAGGAACAAACTTTCGCGCGGATGGGTAGCAGGCTAATGTGCGGACCACAATTACACAAAATGGATACATTTGCAACTCGCACCTCAAAGGTCTGCGGAGAAACAAAAATATGACGGGTCTAATCAACCAAAAAGTCAACCTAAAAGAAAATATGGCGAAGGGTATCTTGCTCTTGGATTCACGGCAGCGGAGGTGGGGGCAGAGGAGAGACCCCTGTGTGTTCTTTGTCTAAAACGGCTAGCAGCAGACAGCCTGGGACCCAACAAAGTCAAGAGACAACTCGAGACCACACATGATGTCCAATAAATTGTTTTGTTGGGGCGATGGGGGTAGGTGGGCCTTGAGTCTAAAGTGGGGATGACAGAAAAAAAAAAAAGTTTGAGAAGCCCTGACCTAATTGTACGGATCTCACTTTAAACGGCAAACTGATCATTTAAATGTTTTCACTTTGAATATGAAACGAGGAGTAAAATGTACAATATTATCAATTATTTCACAAGGACATGTTTTAAGGATATTGTACAGTATAATTAAATCTAAAATGAATGTGATCACTTTCAGGATCATTTTATTTTTAGCCAGTAAACAACTGTTATGTACTTTTGAATCGGGTTTTCCCCTTTAAATAACAAAAATTATAGAATTTTACAATATTCATTATTATTAAATATTAAATGTGCCAACTAGTTTTACGGCATACATCATCCCCCCTTTACTCATTTGTTAAAAAGACGAAAGTTGATGCGAACGCCTACGTGCTGTCAGAAAACTAAAAGAAGAAGAATGCCTTTGTGCAATTACTGCTAATAAATCAATCAATAAAATGCATCAGTCAAATAGTACAGGCAACTTCGTTAACATGGAGCCACAGACAATTTCATTCAAAAAGTCCCAATTGCTAACATAAAGATACAACAACAAATAAAGGCAAAGAAGGCCTAGTAGGTAATTACAACAACAGACAAAGTATTAAAAATGTCGGTCCAATAACTGCACAGGGATGGGCAGAGCCAAAACATGTGTAGCAAGTAAGCTGGAGACTGTTGACACTGAAATAAGACTATATGTGGCACAGATACAAGATTTATAAACTCTACTTAAAGCCCCACTTAAGAATTTTCAGTTTTGGTTTATATTGGCCGCACCAGTGAACCAAAGCGATGGCGTTTTCCCAAAAGGAAAACCACATTTACCATGAGGACTAGCGCATATAGCGTCCAACTGACACGATAATGCCACAATGATTCTGTATTACTGAACTTTCCACAGTAGGAACCTACATTCGTTTTCTACCACTTATTCCCTTTTGGGGACGTGGGGGTCGCTGGCGCCTATCTCAGCTACAATCGGGTGGAAGGAGGTGTACACCCTGGACAAGTCGCCCCCTCATTGCAGGGTCAACATAGATAGACGGACAACATTCACACCAACCTACATATTTTACTCAAACCTTATATTTGCAGTTTGAAGTCACTGCAGTGTTTTTTCCTTGTACAGTTCTTTTGAGTTTGTTGCGTGGTTGGTCAGTGTGGAACTGCAAAGTATCGCGCTGGTGGGTATTTATTGCTACCACACAAATTTCCAGTAGCTAAAATTACTATTATTATTCTGATTTGAGCTTTGAAAGTCACTTACTAGTTTAGCAGGAACAGATCCAAAGCAGCATTGGTCTAAAATCTCTTGTCTTTTGACCTCACGCAAGCTAGTGAAAGTCGTGCCATTGTTGATCCTTGATTGTCCCACCCTTTTTCTTTTTTTTTGAAAACCCGATTCAAAAGTACATAACAGTTGTTTACTGGCTAAAAATAAAATGATCCTGAAAGTGATCACATTCATTTTAGATTTAATTATACTGTACAATATCCTTAAAACATGTCCTTGTGAAATAATTGATAATATTGTACATTGTACATTTTACTCCTCGTTTCATATTCAAAGTGAAAACATTTAAATGATCGGTTTGCCGTTTAAAGTGAGATCCGTACAATTAGGTCAGGGCTTCTCAAACTTTTTTTTTTTCTGTCATCCCCACTTTAGACTCAAGGCCCACCTACCCCCATCGCCCCAACAAAACAATTTATTGGACATCATGTGTGGTCTCGAGTTGTCTCTTGACTTTGTTGGGTCTCAGGCTGTCTGCTGCTAGCCGTTTTAGACAAAGAACACACAGGGGTCTCTCCTCTGCCCCCACCTCCGCTGCCGTGAATCCAAGAGCAAGATACCCTTCGCCATATTTTCTTTTAGGTTGACTTTTTGGTTGATTAGACCCGTCATATTTTTGTTTCTCCGCAGACCTTTGAGGTGCGAGTTGCAAATGTATCCATTTTGTGTAATTGTGGTCCGCACATTAGCCTGCTACCCATCCGCGCGAAAGTTTGTTCCTCTTAGCCCCGCCTGCAAAAGTTACTGTTGCTATGTCTGTCAAACTTTCGCTCCTGCCGAGAAATTTAAAGCCTACAGGAAAAATAAGTAATTTACATTTATTTATACGGCGGATTTCACAGACAGAATCACAAAGTGATTTACAGTGTGTATAGAAAATGAAAGCATAGTAAAAAAAATAAAAAATAAAAAATTTCCTCCCTTTCCTCGCGCCCCACCTGTCATGTCTCTATTCCCCACACTTTGAGAAATGCTGAATTAGGTCAACATTTTTCGACCCGTATGTACAGTCACCGTGTGCTCGGAGAAGAGGTAGGATTAAATATAAGTTTTACTTCTTAATATTCCTTTTCAGATTTGTTGAAAGGTGCAAATGGAACCATGTGATGTTACTTGACGTAAACATGTCTGTAACAAATACATCAAAACCATAGCCGCGTGTGTAATGACTAACATTTACATAACATTTTGTAGATGGCATTGCATGTCTTGACTTGTTCTATTCTGTCTTTTGAACGTACAAGTCAATGTCTTGTTTTTAGTGTGAGGTTTAACTGTTGTGTTTATTTTGTGTCATTGTGAAGTTTTTTGTACCTGAAAATCAGATATCCCGGCCCCCCAGACACATTTTTTCCTCTATATCTGCTCCCCAGGTCAAAATAATTGCCGAGTGTGACCGTGTGTGACCGTGTGTGACCGTGTGTCTTGGCTACCACTCTTTACCGCATCTCTCCATGAACCCCGAAAAAAACATCCGACCAGGAGCGTTGGGCTGCAGTGCATTGTGGGTAGGCGAGTCTTGTACATGATCATGTTCTGTCGGTTCATTTGCAAAATAAACCAGAGAGCACAACTCAGCTTTGATACAAAATGAAAGTAAAAATAAGACTGAGAAGATCAAAATAATTGTCAAAGCAGCATCAAAGTTGTTGAAAGAACTATCTTGGTACTGGGTGCAAGCTGTACTACGGAGAGTAGACGTGACGGAGTCATGTTACCACATTCCAACACCCTGTTAATTGTCCGGTGGAATGCCAGAAGTTTGATAGCAACCGAACATGAATTAAAGGGATATATTAAAAATATGAAAACTAAACCACGTATAATTTGTATTCAAGAAACAGGGCTGAAGCCAAAATTAAACTTTATAATAAAAGGATATATAACGATTCGTAAAGATAGGAAAGAAGGGTAAAGAGGATGATGTGCCACATTTATCAAAGAAGATGTAGTCACGGGTAAAGAAACAGCAGAACCTTTAGCAAAAACATTTGTTAAAGTGCACAGTAATGATAATTTGAGAAATGTGGAAAAACAAAAGAGAGAAAAAACAATGAGTTTAAATATTGGGGAAATGATGGAAGACAACGTTAATAGCTTTACCAACACTATGGATATGACATTTTCTTTGAATGAAATGGTTCGAATTTTGAAAAAGGTTAAAAATACGTCACCGGGGAAAGACCTAGCGGGTTATCAAATGATCAAAAACTTAGGTGGCATCGTCAAAGAAGTGGTCTTGAAATGATATGACAGGATATATGAAGAAGGAGAATGACCGGCAGAGGGGAAAATTAGCGGTAACAATTCCAATATGCAAGTCAGGGTAAGACCCGGAAGAGGCAGGAAATTATAAATTTGGGGAAAAGTAATGGAAAAAAAAAAAGATTAATGAAAGACTAGTATATTATTTAGAGTCAAAAGAAATAATCAAAAAACTAACAAAGTGGTAAATAATGTTCAAGACTGGGGAACGGCTTGAGGTTTAAGATTCTCTGTTGGAAAGACAAAAGTCATACATTTTACAAAGACAAAAGTACCAAACAAGCTCCAAATAAAAACTCTAAGGTGAAAATATAGAAGAGGTACAAGTATTTAAATATTTAGGAATATGGTTTGATAAAAATATGAACTAGTCAACCCACATCAGCAAAATAGATTTGATTAGATTAGATTAGATAGTACTTTATTTATTCCTTCAGGAGTGTTCCTTCCGGAAAATAAAAAAATAGGGGAAAAAGTAAAAAGGTGTTAAATATAATGAGGTCTTTGAGGGGTAATGATTGGGGGGCTGATAGGTTAACGTTGAAAACAATACATGTATATATTTATAACTTTAATTCCATCTGTTATTGATTACGGATGCATTATTTACCAATCTGCTTCAAAAACATGACTTGGGAAAATAGACCGGATCCAGTCACAGGCTTTGAGGTTATGTTGTGGAGCTACTACATCAACCCTAGTGCCAGTATTACAAGTAAAAATGAACGAAAAACCTTTGGACAAGAGGAGAGATCAACTCTCAGCAGTTTATCGGGCAACTTTAAAAGGATCCAAGCAAGGATATCCGACTTGTCCAGTGCTACCAATCTGCCAAGAAAAAGAGAAAACAAAAAAGAATAGTTTTGGGTGGATTATAGGAGACATATGTAATAAAGTTAAAATTGACAATATTAAAGTTAGTCCTACAGTACCAATGCCTGCAATACCACCGTGGATGTTTGATAACCCAAAAGAAAACATGCAATTACTAAAGAATAGAAATTTAAATAGTTACCGGATAGAAAAATGGATTGAGATATGATATATACGGATGCATCAAAATTATATAAAAAAAATAAATAAAGGTAAGAGCTGTAGCAGTTATCCCACAAGGAAACATAGTATTAAATAAAATAATCAGTGATAAACTATCTGTTTTTACGGGGGAATTGGTAGCATTTATATGGCAGTTAACTGGATAGAGGAAAACAAAGCAAGGAAAGTAGTTGTGTGCTCGCAGTCCAACAGTGCATTGATGAGCATAAAAAAACATAGCATCAGAAACAAGACAAGATTTAGTTTATGAAATAGTTCAGGCAATCTATAGAATAAATAAAGCGGGAGGTGTGGTAACATTTCTTTGGGTTCCTTGGAAGATATTGTAGGATGGAATTCACAACACATAGGATATAAAGCATTATACACGTATTTAAAAAACATTGGGTTAAATAAAAGAATATAGAGTAGGGATCCATCTTGATCCACACTCCATTTCAACCAGAAGGTTGCTTGGCGGAAACAACCGCCCACCTCCGGAATCAGTCCCCGCCCATTCCCCTTAGGCGCGAAATTCATTTGAGCGAAAGACATTAGAGTGAGAGGAGCTCTTTAAAGCTCCTGAGAATCTTAAAAAGCTTACAGAAAACGAGAAAAACTTACAGCGGGTGCCTGTCGGACATTCACCGTCGTTTTCGATGATTTCCCCTCGGAGCAAGGATTCGATGTCTGGAGTCTTTGGCGCAATCAAGCCTTCTCCTCTGCCTGGAACGGCCGTTGACGGACCCGCCAGCTTTAAGGGAGACGAGCGAGCCGGAGATGTAAACGGAAAATCTGTAAGTAAATATATGTATATATGTATTGTATACCGCATGTTTTTTTTCTTGTAAAATGAGAATCATTTGACTCACCAGACTGCGATTGTGTTAAAACGATCGCGTTAGGATCTTACGGCAAATCCTCTATGAAACTAAATAATGAATACACATAATATTAAATAATTTGAAGGTTTAAACACACCTCGATAATCATCTTCCAACTTTGTAAGATCGTTTAAGCAAAGTTCATCGTCTTTCACTTCGTCGTCATCGGCTGTAAAAAAAAAAGTATTACAACGTCGTACAAGTGCAATGCTTTTAACGTTTAAATGCTTAAATGGAGTTAAACCAATGTCTAATAACATGGTAAAGCAGAGGTAATGGTGTGTGTGTGTGTGTGTGTGTGTGTGTGTGTGTGCGTGTGTGTGTGTATGTGTGTGTGTGTGTGCGTGCGTGCGTGCGTGCGTGTGTGCGTGCGTGCGTGTCCTGTTGTTTCAGACGATCGTAAACATTTAAACTGTCAGATAGGTGGTCAGTAAAAACTGAACCCTCCTTTGTACCCCAAACTGACCTGTTGATTCAAACGACCGTAAAGACCAGTTGCTACGTGACACTGTGTTCTGCGATAGTTTTTTCCATCTGTTTAAATATGTTTTCGTGAGGTATGGAAGTTGTTTCAGACGATCGTAAACATTTAAACTGTCAGATGGGTGGTCACATGCTGCTCAGATGACATTGCTTTCTTAAAAAACTGAACCCTCCTTTGTTCCCTCGTCAGGTCTTAACGATGTGTGCGTACGAATGTGTGTGTGTGTGTGTGTGTGTGTGTGTGTGTGTGTGTGTGTGTGTGTGTGTGTGTGTGCGTGTGTGCGTGTGTGCGTGCGTGTGTGTGTGTGTGTGTGTGTGTGCGTGTGTGTGCGTGTGTGTGTGTGTGTGTGTGCGTGTCCACCAAAAACTTCCCAATCCACGGTAGATAACGATGAAAATATCGAGAAAGGGCTTCCGTCTCTTCTTTCTTTTAGCTGAAATAAGCAGATATCACCCATTTCGTATCTGAATACAAATCCAAAAGATCCCTCCATCCCTAACCCTTCCAAGTCCCATTTCTCACGCAAAGACTCGGTCGGCGGCATCTGAATACGATTTAGAAACACTCGACTTTTTTGCGGAGCGTCAATGTAAGTTTTATTATTTTTATAAATCGACACAGGCGTTTCACTAATCATGACCGAATCGAACAAAGTCTTTACGCTAACGTATAAAGCTCCAAATAATGACTAAGCCTTACACCGCCCTTTTGTACCCCTCCTCTGCGTGTGTGTGTGTGTGTGTGTGTCTGTGTGCGTGTGTGTGTGTGTGTGTGTGTGTGCGTGTGTGCGTGTGTGTGCGTGTGTGTGCGTGTCCACCAAAAACTTCCCAATCCACGGTAGATAACGATGAAAATATCGAGAAAGGGCTTCCGTCTCTTCTTTCTTTTAGCTGAAATAAGCAGATATCACCCATTTCGTATCTGAATACAAATCCAAAAGATCCCTCCATCCCTAACCCTTCCAAGTCCCATTTCTCACGCAAAGACTCGGTCGGCGGCATCTGAATACGATTTAGAAACACTCGACTTTTTTGCGGAGCGTCAATGTAAGTTTTATTATTTTTATAAATCGACACAGGCGTTTCACTAATCATGACCGAATCGAACAAAGTCTTTACGCTAACGTATAAAGCTCCAAATAATGACTAAGCCTTACACCGCCCTTTTGTACCCCTCCTCTACGTGTGTGTGTGTGTGTGTGTGTGTGTGTGTGTGTGTGTGTGTGTGTGTGTGTGTGTGTGTGTGTGTGTGTGTGTGTGTGTGTGAAGTGCGTGCGTGTCCACATCTCCACACGTAACATTCCCAGCCATCAATACATCGAAATCTGGAAGTTGTTTCAAACGATCGTAAACATTTAAACTATCAAATATATGGTCACATGCTGCTCAGATGACATTGCTTTCTTAAAAAAACTGAACCCTCCTTTGTTCCCTGTCAGGTCTTAACTCCACCCTCTTCCTGGTTTAACCACTCCCACCGCAGGTCTTAACTCTGCCCTCTTTCTGTTTAAAACTCCACCCTCTTCCTGGTTTAACCACTCCCACCGCAGGTCTTAACTCCACCCTCTTCCGGGTAAGCCACACCCACTTGACCTTGACATTTGAACCTGACCTTTGACTTTGACCTTTGACTTTGACCTTTAACCTTGACCCCTCATAAATCATTTACCTTTGAACTTGACCCCTCATAAATCATTGACCTTTGACCTTGAGGGGTCATAAATCATTGATTTATGAGGGGTCATAAATCACTTTTTGACTAAAGGTGTCCCCTTAAATTCTCTCACCTCCCTAGGGAGGCGTTCGGGTGGCATCCTGACCAGATGCCCGAACCACCTCATCTGGCTCCTCTCGATGTGGAGGAGCAGCGGCTTTACTTTGAGTTCCTCCCGGATGGCAGAGCTTCTCATCCTATCTCTAAGGGAGAGCCCCGCCACACGGCGGAGGAAACTCATTTCGGCCGCTTGTACCCGTGATCTTATCCTTTCGGTCATGACCCAAAGCTCATGACCATAGGTGAGGATGGGAACGTAGATCGACCGGTAAATTGAGAGCTTTGCCTTCCGGCTCAGCTCCTTCTTCACCACAACGGATCGGTACAACGTCCGCATTACTGAAGACGCCGCACCGATCCGCCTGTCGATCTCACGATCCACTCTTCCCCCACTCGTGAACAAGACTCCTAGGTACTTGAACTCCTCCACTTGGGGCAGGGTCTTCTCCCCAACCCGGAGATGGCATTCCACCCTTTTCCGGGTGAGAACCATGGACTCGGACTTGGAGGTGCTGATTCTCATTCCGGTCGCTTCACACTCGGCTGCGAACCGATGCAGTGAGAGCTGAAGATCCCGGTCAGATGAAGCCATCAAGACCACATCATCTGCAAAAAGCGTCGTGAAACTGTGGACCAGCTCTATACTCTCGGCAGGGTTCTTGAGGGTGCATGGCAGTTTGCCCAACCAGTCTACATGTGCTTTGTGGACTTGGAGAAGGCAGTCGACCGTGTCCCTCGGGAAGTCCTGTGGGGAGTGCTCAGAGAGTATGGGGTATCGGACTGTCTTATTGTGGCAGTCCGCTCCCTGTACAATCAGTGTCAGAGCTTGGTCCGCATTGCCGGCAGTAAGTCGAACACATTTCCAGTGAGGGTTGGACTCCACCAAGGCTGTCCTTTGTCACCGATTCTGTTCATAACTTTTATGGACAGCATTTCTAGGCGCAGTCAAGGCGTTGAGGGGTTCCGGTTTGGTGACCGGTAAACGGAATACAATGATTTGCAAATCATTTTCAACCCATATTCAGTTGAATATGCTACAAAGGCGACATATTTGATGTTCAAACTGATAAACATTTTTTTTTGTGCAAATAATCATTAACTTTAGAATTGACATGTGACAAAGAAGTTGGGAAAGGTGTCAATATATACTGATACAGTTGAGGAATGCTCATCAAACACTTATTTGGAACATCCCACAGGTGTGCAGGCTAATTGGGAACAGGTGGGTGCCATGCTTGGGTATAAAAACAGCCTCCCAAAAAATGCTAAGGCTTTACAAGAAAGGATGGGGCGAGTTACACCCCTTTGTCCACAACTGCGTGAGCAAATAGTCAGACAGTTTAAGAACAACGTTTCTCAAAGTGCATTTGCAAGAAATTTAGGGATTTCAACATCTACAGTCCATAATATCATCAAAAGGTTCAGAGAATCTGGAAAAATCACTCCACGTAAGCGGCATTGAATCATTGTGACTGTTGGAGCCAAATGTCCTTATTTGTTTATATTGTTTTTATTTTATTTTATTTAATTAATTGCAGGCATCAGTTCATGTTGAATTTCCTTTTCGGCAAATTGCTACGCCCACTTCCTGTTAAGAACCACGAAGTGATGACAGGGATGGCGCTGTTGCTATGGTGGGGTTACCATGGTAGCCTCCTTAAATTGGGTTCAGGTGTGAGAACGGGCAGGGCAATTGGAGGACAAACAGTTTTCGACCGTGCCCAGACGTGTTGTGTCATGTCATGCCGTGACAATGCTGTAACAACGTGCCGGCCAAGGTCAGCACACTTTCTGTTGTATAACCTATAGTTGATTTATTTTCGATAGCTTGGAATAAACGGATTGTCATATTCAAACACATTTCTACAGTACTGGACATTCTATCATTTGCACGCGTCAAAGTGGTCAGTATTGGCCCAGAGGTAAGGGCTGTACAGTGACCTTCGCTACCTCAGACAGCACTGTATCAAAAACCGACATCAATCTCTAAAGCATATCACAACATCGGCTCAGGAACACTTCAGAAAACCACTGTCACTAAATACAGTTTGTCGCTACATCTGTAAGTGCAGGTTAAAGCCATTCTATGCAAAGCAAAAGCCATTTATCAACAACATCCAGAAACGCCGCCGGCTTCTCTGGGTCCGAGATCATCTAAGATGGACTGATGCAACTGTGGTCTGACGAGTCCACAATTCAAATTGTTTTTGGAAATATTTCACATCGTGTCATCCGAACCAAAGGGGAAGCGAACCATCCAGACTGTTATCGACGCAAAGTTCAAAAGCCAGCATCTGTGATGGTATGGGGGTGCATTAGTGCCCAAGGCATGGGTAACTTACACATCTGTGAAGGCACCATTAATGCTGAAAGGTACATACAGGTTTTGGAACAACATATGCTGCCATCCAAGCCGCGTCTTTTCAATGGACGCCCCTGCTTATTTCAGCAAGACAATGCAAAGCCACATTCAGCACGTGTTACAACAGTGTGGCTTCATAAAAAAAGACTGCGGGTACTTTCCAGTTCAGAACTGTCTCCCATCGAATATGTGTGGTACATTGTGAAGCATAAAATACGAAAGGGGAGACCCCCAGACTGTTGAACGACTGAAGCTCTACATAAAACAAGAAATGGGAATGAATTCCACTTTCAAAGCTTCAACAATTAGTTTCCTCAGTTCCCAAACGTTTATTGATTGTTGTTAAAAGAAAAGGTGATGTAACACAGTGGTGAACATGCCCTTCCTCAACTACTTTGGCACATGTTGCAGCCATGAAATTCTAAGTTAATTATTACTTGCAAAAAAAACTAAGTTTATGAATTTGAACATCAAATATCTTGTCTTTGTAGTGCATTCAACTGAATATGGGTTGAAAAGGATTTGCAAATCATTGTATTCCGTTTATATTTACATCTAACACTATTCCCCAACTCTTATGGAAAGAGGGTTTGTACTTTCCAAAGAGCAGTAAAAATTTTTACAAAACTTTGCTTTGTGGAAAATATTATGGGCAGTTTGCTTTTGTCCATAAAATATTGTAAAATGATGTTACTAAAGTTAGACTTGGACAAACTTTATTGATCCACAAGGGAAATTGTTCCACACAGCAGCTCAGTTACAAAGGATGGAAGGGGTAAGGATGGAAAGGATAATGCACGTGTAAAGTTGACAAAAAATGTACCATAGTAGCAATATAAAATATAACATATATGTAATATATACATAATATATATACAGTATATACTATATACTGATATATTATATTATTATATTTTTATATGATATATATGCAATATATAACAAATCCCAATTACCATGTACAATATTATAGTATATGTAACAGCTGCGGCAAAAAAAAGGGCAGCATAAAATAGAGAGTAGATCCAGTAGAAAATATACATTATAAACAAAAAGAAATAGCTAAGATAGAAGCGGTCAGGTAATAGACAGATATCCCCTATTGCTGTATGGCGAGTGATTATACAGCTGGATGGAGTGCGAAATGGAGGCGTTCTTGAATCGAACACTCGAAGTATTTGGTCATGAACATTGTCATGTTTGATTTAGTCCATATTATTCCGCCCTAGTTCAAGGGAAAAATGCAGTCTGCTGATGAGTTGTGAAATGCATCGTACTATAGGGATTTCTCTCTTGGGGAAACTTTAATTTTGTGTAAAGTCAGACTGGGTGTATTTTACACCCTCCTCCCGAGAAAAAAAAGGATTAAAACTTTTTTATAATACTAAGTTTGTTTATATTTCAATCGGTGCGCTGTTTATGTCTCTTGATTAGTGTTCCGGTCTGTCTCCTCAGTTAATCACAACACTTTATTTTTTTAGGTTACCCTCACTTAGTAGCCTGCGATGAGGTGGCGACTTGTCCAGGGTGTATGCCGCCTTCCGCCCGATTGTAGCTGCACCAGCACCCCCCGCGACCCTAAAGGGGAATATGCGGTAGTAAATGGATGGATGGATGGACTTAGTAGCTAGATCAATGTTCGCTACAGGAGCCAGTCGTGTTTTCTTGTTTTTGTCACGCTTAGAGACTTTCATGCTGTTCGTCCTTGGCAACCGTTTGGGTATGCCTTCACGCTATGCTAGCGTCCAAGTTTTTGTATTTTTTGCCTTGCCTTGTGGAATCAAAATAGATTGTTACCTGCACGCTGATCCTGCTTGTTTTTCTGTATCCATGATAACATAACCAGTTATCGCAGCTAAGCAACCACATGATCGCAACGGATGTTGTGTCACAGGTGGTGCATGCCGTGCAGGGCTTGTCTTGTCTTCCATAACAGCACATCTGGCTCCAAATCCTTACTGAGGGATTCACTTATCAGGTTGTTCCATGGGGCTATCTTTTTGATGTATTCCTGGAGGACTGATGTTTCCTCCTGGATCCATGTGACACACACTAATCCTCAGCCACCCTCTTTTTGCTTTATAGCCTCTGGATTCTGGACCTATAGGGTGGGACCCTCAATGCAATGTAAGGGGCGTTCTTGCTTTGACAAGAGGCTTGCATCTGTTCCACGGTCCAGGTTATTATGCCATTCATGTATATGTTTACATAGTCCTAATGATAGTATTTAATTGTATCATAAGTGTTGATACTGAGGTAAATTATACCGTATACAATTTTCTTATATGATTGGAAGTAGCTTGTGTTTGTATTTGGTCATGGTCTACTAAGGTCAAAAGTGCACATGTCCAGCACAAGTGCTCCAGAGAGTGGTGGCTTTTGCCCCAAGGGAATTGGGATCCTACAGGAATCTAAGTTTGTAGTTTAGGAGAGATAATAAAGACATTGGCAACCTCTGGTAGGAAGCCCCCACAGATAGGGGTAGAGGATAGGGATTGGATGTCACCCGACTCAAACTGATCAAAGGAATAATGTCAAGGAAATATTGACTGGTCAGACTGGCCGGCCCCAAGGTTGGAACAACTAAGAGTAACTTTCTTGGTGTAAAAAGTATTTGATGACAGTGGTCCGAGAAGACAGCAGACCCTTCTTTCTCCTGGTAACTGCAGCTCCAGTCTGAGGCTTGCTGAAACGAATAATACTTCTTGTTCGACGATTCCTCGTTGGCTTCTCCTTGGCTCATCGCTCATCTCACGACCATCAAATTTACAATACTTACTTAGTTGTAGTTATTATATTGAATTGTGTAAAATATTTTTTACTTACTATATTTAGTTTTAATTACAATGTTAAGCTGTTTTAAAAATGACATGCAGTCACACATCCAGGAGGAAAGTATTTATTGTTGTTAGAGCCAAATACACTTTCTGTCTCTCAAATTGATGACGTCACTAAAGGGGTTGGCTCCAAGGCCAAGTGCCTGTCTATTTAGGGAGGAGTCAGGATCTTGCTCAGGTGTTGCTGAGTAGAGGCGCAACAGTTTTTGACTGTGCCAGGTTGGTATTTGTTTGCTCCCGTGTATTTTCTGTTTTTGTACAAAGTGTGTTGTATAAATGTGACCTTATAAAATTAAATATTTTTGTTAGACATGGACACAATTTTGGACAAAAATTATTAGCCGGCTGCACACGTCTGAACTAGCTTCATTTATATTCGGCAACCAGTAGCAGTAATAGCATAGGACTTTACCGCTACATTTAAGTCAAAAAGTACCTCACCTAAAGGCGAGTTGTTTATTGGGAAGCAACAAGCTGCGAGGCTTGTTTTGGAAGAGGATCGCACCTGCCGCTGTCAGTGTTTGATTGACGGGCGGCGGCGGAAGAAAGGGATCGGTGAAGCGGCGGACACCATCCTGCAATCAAGCTTTGCATCGACAGCTCCGAGTCCCACTGGAGAGCAACAGGGTCGCTCATCGTGGACAGCAGCCAGCCGCAGCAGCAGCAGCACCTGCATATCATCCCATCGGGCCAAGGCGCGCGCGTGCGTGCCGTGCATGGAGGAGGACGCGGAGCAGTGTTGAGTGTGGTAGGTTTTAGCAGCGCGCCCACTTTAAAAAAAAAAAAAGGCCATTGTTAAATTGTGCGCACACAAATATTAAAAAAAAATCCAATTTATTGGTGACTATTTGACTTGACTTGCGCGCGGGTTGACAAACTTTGACTTTTCCTAATGGAGGAGGAGGGAGCACACGCATTCCCTGATGAACATAAACAGCCACAAGGGGATACTGTGGCTGAACGTGACAATGTTGGACACGGGGTTGAAGGGAAAAAACGTGTGGTAAAAATGACACCCAAATCTCTAGTTCACAAAATTGAAAGTTTGCACGAGGAAAGAAAATCAAAGTTGCAAAGACTCTCAATACTAAAAGAGGGGCTCATTGCTGTGATAAATGACGAAACACGTTCACATGAGCTAAAGGAGGAATTTAGCAGGTTTATGGATTTATATCATGAAATTAGAAAAGTGCACATAACTTTGCTGTCTCTGTTGCCAGAATATGAGAGTACTAAACATGAGACATAGTACACAGCAAAAATGTTGAATTTTGATGGTTTTATTGAAAAGGTTGACAGGTTGATGTGTTTTAAAGATGATGATGATGATGAGGTTGAAAATAAGGGTTCCGCTGTTGATGGTTTTGAAAATGAAAGTGTACAACCCCACGACAGCATTTCAAATGTTCCATCTATTGTCTTATCAAAGGTCATTCAATCCACAGTCTCAAACAAAAGCAAAATGTCTTCCACTTCGTCTGCTCGCATAATAACAGAGGCAGATAAGGCAGCACTTGTCGCCCGTGCTATTGCTTTAAAAGAGATCCATGCATTGGAGGCGCAGGCAGCAGCTCTAAAAAGGGAACAGGAGGAACAAGCAGAGGCCATAAAGAGGAAAAAAGAGCAAATGGAGTTGGATGCTGAAATAGCAGCCCACAATGCTAAATTGTCTGTCCTCCATGAAGCCAGTGTTGCCGGCAGGAGCAAAAAGTCTGATGGAATGGAGTCCTATTATAGGCAAAGGACAAAACCGAAAAAAGGGCCTACTCCGCCTGTACAACAACTTTAGCCATCTCTTAAAGCTGCTCCTTCAGAGCTTCACACAGCCAAGTGGAAAACTTGGCTGTGTGAACTTGGATCCTGTGGAAAACCAATCAAGGCAAAATTTACCTCAAGAATTTCAAGCATTTCAAGGCAACACAATACCAGGTGAATTCCACACTGTATTACAGAGGCAAAATGAGATGATGGCACTCCTGGTTCAAGCACAAACCTCCCAATTACTTCCACACGGACAAATTCCGTTTTTTGAAGGTGACCCATTGCAATTTCAGGCTTTCATAAAAGCTTTTGAGTATTGTATAGAGGCAAAAACCAATGATCGTGGTGACTGCTTGTATTATCTGGAGCAGTTTACCAAAGGACAGCCCAGAGAGTTGGTGCGCAGTTGCCTCTATATGCCTACAGAGAGAGGTTATACTACAGCAAAACGCCTACTAAGGGAACACTTTGGAAATCCTTCAAAAATAACAGCAGCTTACATGGACAAAATTATGGTATGGCCAAACATCAAGTCTGAGGATGTAAAAAATCTCCAAGCTTTTGCACTGTACTTGCGAGAATGCTCCAATGCCATGGATGAGCTGCAGTACTTGGACGAGCTCAACATGCCAGCCAGCATGAAGATGCTCATACAAAAGCTTCCATACAAATTAAGGGACCAGTGGAGAGGAAAAGCAGCCGACATTGTTGACCAACAAAAGCGACGTGCTTGTTTCACAGACATTGTGAAATTCATTGAACAGCAGGTCAGAATTGCTTCAGATCCTGTCTTTGGCGACATTCAGGACATCCCTCAAAATAAAACCGTAACCAAACCCAAGCCTATACATCAAAGCAAATCACAGTTCAAAAGGAACAGTTTCGCAACTCATGTGACAGTTGCCACTAGACATAAACCGGCTCCACACCTCAATAAATTTGTGAACACCTCCAAGACTAACTCTATTTCCTGTCTTTTTTGTAAAAGTGAACATGCATTGGAGCACTGTCCGATACTGGAAAATAAGGCACATGGGGAAAAGCTTGACTTTTTAAAGGAAAAAGGCCTGTGTTTTGGTTGCCTGTGCACAGGGCACCTGAGCAAGAGTTGCGACAGGCGCATCACTTGCTCTTACTGCAACAAGACGCATCCCAAAGTGCTACATAGTGACAGGAGGCATCTGGAAAGTGAAGATAATAGCCAACTTCCAAAGGTAAAAGCAGATATTTGCACTACATCATCAACTTGTGGCCATACAGGGGCTGGCAAATATGGAATTTTACCCATCCTGCCCGTTCAAGTGAAGTGCTCAAAGGGCAGCAAGATAGTCCAGACATATGCTTTCCTAGATCCAGGAAGCACAGGGACCTTCTGTTCTGAACAATTGGTGAATAGGCTGAACACAGAAGGCCGAAAAACAAAAATCCACTTGCGCACCATGGGGCACAGTGAGGTGGTCACGAGCAGCATTGTAAATGGTCTGGAAATCTCTGAGCTTACTTGTAGTACGTTTTTTGAGCATCCTGATGTCTTCACTCAAAGGCAGATGCCCGTGTACACTAACAATCTGATTAGTGAGGCAGAACTTGATAAGTGTTAATGGAACCACGGGAGGTGATTAACAGCCTTGGAGATGGACCTTATGCTGTCAGAACCCTATTGGGGTGGGTGATTAATGGGCCATTACAAGGCAATGACACGCATAAGAGGAGCCCCCCAGTTATTGTTAACCGCACAATTGTTAACAGTTTGGAGGAACTGCTTATGAACCAGTGCATGCATGATTTCAATGAGCAGGGACCCAAAGATCAAGAGGATAAGTCGAAAAAGGGAAAGAAGCCCAAGATAGCGAAGCCCAGCCGGAAGACACCAAAAAGAAAACGGAGAGCAGATGACAGTGACGATGAAAGAAAAGTCAGTCGAATGCGAACAATACGCCAGGCAGCCTCCAAGGCCGTGTCGAAACCGCAGGAAATCCTTCTGGGTGACGGAGACCGTGAGGATGAAGAGCAGGATGACCCAGAGGAAGCTTACCTGGATTCTGATGAGTCTGGCAGTGATGAAGACTTCATGGTGGAAGATGACGAGGACAGCGACTATGGCAAGTCCAAAAAGACAAGAGTTCCTCGAAAGAGGAGGAAAAAAACGACCCCAAGAGTCCTTTGGGAGAAGAGGAGGAGGAAACTGAGAAGAAAAGCTCTCCTACCCCCAAGGTGACAAAGAAAGCTGATGGCAAGGAGTAGGAAAAGAAGACAGCTACAGTATACATGTACTGTTGGTAATAGATTACCAGTATTGGATGTGCATGAGGAAATCCAGGCTGTGAATGTGAAGGCATGGAGTAAAATAACTGCATTATTGCAAAAAGGGAACATAAAACCCTAAGAGTGTTTGTTTTAGTATTATGGCTCTATTTTTGTTTTATTTATTTCAAATTGAATTGCTCTGTTCATCATGCCAGTAGCAATTAGGGGCTGGTGTGTTAGAGCCAAATACACTTTCTGTCTGTCAAATTCATGACGTCACTGAAGGGGTTGGCTCCAAGCCAAGTGCCTGTCTATTTAGGGAGGAGTCAGGATCTTGCTCAGGTGTTGCTGAGTAGAGGCGCAACAGTTTTTGACTGTGCCAGGCTGGTATTTGTTTGCTCCCGTGTATTTTCTGTTTTCGTACAAAGTGTGTCATATAACTGTGACCTTATGAAATTAAATATTTTTGTTAAACATGGACACAATTTTGGACATCAATTATTAGCCGGCTGCACACGTCTGAACTAGCTTCATTTATATTCGGCAACCAGTAGCAGTAATAGTATAGGACTTTACCGCTACAATTGTTTTTTACAGACAGTTCACTCCTTGTCTCGCATGTGTAAGCAATGGAATGTATAGTACTATATGTAGAAGAAAGTATTAATACTGCTTGTAGTATAATGTAGTAATATTACATTGTAGAATGTTATATTTAATGTAAATCTGTTGATGACAGTTCAAGTTAGAAAAAGGCAAAAAAATTTACGACACATAAGTTGAGTTGAAAAAGCCCTTTGGAGTTTCTATTATCAGTATTTTCATTTACCCAAGCAACAGTAATAAACCATAAAAAACAAAAAGAACAAAGTTATATGAATACAATGTAATAAATATCTGCTTTGTCAGCATGTTTTAAAAGAAGTCATGAAAATAAGTTTGTCTTCTCTCAATTGATGCATGCAGTAAGTACTTTCTTGAAGCAGCACACTTTTTTTTAAAACACATTATGTGAATATCATTGTTCAAAAAGGACATTAAGGCGAAGCTCAATCACAAAGTTTAGCAGCTCCTCAAAAGTGCTGATGCAGCAGAAACCATGCGTGAAAACTTGAATAAAAGAAAACATTTTCATTAAGTTTCAATAAAATATGGAAAAAAGTCAATATGATGTGATGACCCAGGAATATATCAAAAAGTCTAAATATTATAGGTCAAGTGCTTTATTAAAGTACTTTACTAAAGTACTGTATTTTATATCAAGTACAGAAGGAGCCGCTTAAGTTGACCTCATATTGGCTGACTCGCACATCGACAATAAGCAGCTGTCAACAAAACCAAAGTATATGTAACTTAACAAGTATACAAATAAATACTTTTTTTAACAACTATATTCTGTTATGAACAAAAAGCGGAAGAAAAGATCTTTGGTTGTACTGGAAGCTTTAAAGGGAGTGACACTTTCTCTCCTGCTGCTCTTTGTTTCCACAAATCTTGCTTGTGACAAGACGACATAAACAATATTATGCCAACATAAACCAATTTTCTGATCTTATGATCTCACGTGCTATGTCAACAAAAGCGATCCACCATATATGTTGACAAAAAAGGACAGTGAAGTGATTTATATTTATATAGCGCTTTTCTCTAGTGACTCAAAGCGCTTTTACATAATGAAACCCAATATCTAAGTTACATTTAAACCAGTGTGGGTGGCACTGGGAGTAGGTGGGTAAAGTGGCTTGCCCAAGGACACAACGGCAGTGACTAGGACGGCGGAAAAGGGGACCGAACCTGGAACACCTCAAGTTGGCGGCACGGCCACTCTACCAACTGAGCTATACCGCCCAGTGTGGTCATGAACTTTATCCAGTTTATCCGATTAACGGGATCAACTGAAACGGTGACCTCCGTTTAGAGGGAAGCAAAGCAATTTGATACTAGCCAATTGAATATTAATGTATTGATTAGTGTATTAATCATCATAACGGATTTAAAAAAACAAAACATAAACCCAAGAAAAAAACTAAAAACTTTGTTCAAATAAATTCAGCAAAAGAAAACTTGTTGGAGGACCACACATTCATCCATTCATCATCAATAATTGCATCCATCTATCTTTTCTACTGCTTTATCATGCTGAAGTTTTATTAAAAGTATTACATAAAAAAATAAGTGTATGTTAATACATTTAATGACTTATGCATTTTTCAATCATTCAAATGTATCAACTACATTCTTTTGATATGAAACAAGAAAACATGAGTTTCTTTATGTATGGATATGCAGAATAATGCAGGAAGTGAACAGATGATCAATACAGGAAACAAATAACATCTGCTTCTTCAATCAATCACTTAATTTTTGATTGATCAATCACATCTTGATTGACTGTCGGCACTGTCAATGCTATTATATTACTTATACATATTATATTAGGTGCATCTCCATAAAACTTGTAGCTTAATTTTATTCATTATCTTAATTAGCTTAAACAGTCCCCACACGGCCATTGGACGGTGAAAAGAACATGAATTGATTAGAGGTAATAACACTGCTAAGACATCAATAATATTAATAATAATAATTTGTAAAACAATATAAGCTGTGATATTAAGCATGTTTTTTCCACACACAAATAAAAGAAGTGGCTTACTGAGTATAAAAAGCATCAAATTCATTGCATTGGATTTTGGAGCATCTTTGCTGTGAAGAACACAAAGTGAGGAGCGAGTAGCTGAAGCATGTTTCAGTTCAAGAGGAGGCTTCATCTTCATGCACGTCCTCCAACTCGCCTTCTCGGGGTCCATCGCCTGTGCTGCTCTTTCTGCAAGGAACAATAAGCAAGACAATGTATGAAAAAATATGTCCGTTTACTGTTTCTCCATAAGTGAACCCAGAGCATAAATTATATAAATATATGAAGTATTATTTTGAAATGATATCGACATTTTAAATATAATTATTTTGAACCTACTGTATATTAAGAAATGATGATGAAATAATATTTAGCTTATTTGTATTCAAAAATTATTATAAAGTATGATTACTCTAAAATTATATTCAAATGTAATTATGAAATGTGATTATTTTGAAATTATATTAAAATATGACATATGGTGCTTGTGAAATGATTTTTAAATATAAATTAGAGCTCACTAGCCACTCTTCCCTCACTCGTGAACAAGACTCCAAGGTACTTGAACTCCTCCACTTAAGGCAAGATTTCTTCCCCAACCTGGAGATGGCAGTCCACCCTTTTCCGGGCGAAAACCATGGACTTGGACTAGGAGTTTCTGATTCTCATCCCAGTCGTTTCACACTCGGCTGTGAAACGATCTAGTGAGAGCTGAAGAGCCTGGCCAGACAAAGCTTGCAGGAACACATCAGCAGGAAAAAACAGAGACCTAATCCTGCAGCCACCAAACTGGATTTAGTCAATGTCCTAACTGCACCTTGAAATTCTGTCCATAAATGTCACGAACAAAACCGGTGAAAAAGGGCAGCGCTGACGTATTTTCTGGCCAGAGCACGAAGCACACAAGCAATAATAAAACATCTTTTATAGCCTCCAGTATCATCCAACCTTTTTCATCCTCATTAGTCACTGGGTTCTTTTTTGCCGAGAAGAGGTATAAATCGTTCAGACTCTATCGATCACCACATGCTCAATGACATAATTAAAAACTAGTGTCCTGTGCTATACTTATGAATATTGTCACTTATCTGGTCATTGTATTCTCATGACATTCAATAGATCACAACTGGACTAGTCATCAAGTTAACGCTGCAAGAGTGGAGGCACCACCTGGAGGGTTCGCAACTACCCTTCACCATCTACACCGACCACAAAAACTTAGCAAATCAGCCAAAAGACTGAATATCAGAAAGACATATTGGGCTCTGTTCCTCTACTGCATTAACGTCGTGCTGACATTCCGTCCCGGATCACAAAATGGAAACCTGACACTCTGTCTAAGCTGTACCCATCTATGGTTGACAAGAATAAGAGCCCATTGTCCCACAGACCCAGATTGTCGGGGGACAGCAATTGGATATGAAAATG
This sequence comes from Nerophis ophidion, assembly GCF_033978795.1. Classification (NCBI taxonomy): domain Eukaryota; kingdom Metazoa; phylum Chordata; class Actinopteri; order Syngnathiformes; family Syngnathidae; genus Nerophis; species Nerophis ophidion. The sequence continues at coordinate 51,891,359 of NC_084614.1, forward strand.
GAGGTGAGTCAGCAATAAACAATGTTCTTCTTTCTGCTAACTGCTTTGCCGGTTGACTGTATGTCACACCCGGGCTTAGCTATCTTGTCCTGTCTTGTGCACAGTTTCAGACTAGCTTGTTGTCCTGGAGTCAACTATATGTTGCTCCATCTGTGCTCGCAACCACAGTTGCCTGTTGGACTTTTGAAGTAGTTGCTCATATCCTTTCCTCCCTGGTCAAATGCGGCACTGGACTTTGTCACAGGTCACCCTCCGTAAAACAGGATCATGGTCATTCTCACCATCGTCAACAGTTTCTCAGGATGGTCAATTTTGCTGTACTACCAAACTGGCTAACTGTACAACTACAAACCCCATTTCCATATGATTTGGGAAATTGTGTTGGATGTAAATATAATATAACGGAATACAATGAATTTGCAAATAATTTTCAACCCATATTCAGTTGAATATGCTACAAAGACAAAGATGTTCAAACTGATAAACATTTTTTTTTTGCAAATAATCATTAACTTTAGAATTTGATGCCAGCAACGGGGGAAAAAGAAGTTGGGAAAGGTGAAAATAAATACTGATAAAGTTGAGGAATGCTCATCGAACACTTATTTGGAACATCCCACAGGTGTGCAGGCTAATTGGGAACAGGTGGGTGCCATGATTGGGTATAAAAACAGCTTCCCAAAAAATGCTCAGTCTTTCGCAAAAAAGGATGGGGCAAAATACACCCCTTTGTCCACAACTGCGTGAGCAAATAGTCAAACAGTTTAAGAACAACGTTTCTCAAAGTGCAATTGCAAGAAATTTAAGGATTTCAACATCTACAGTCCATAATATCATCAAAAGGTTCCGAGAATCTGGAGAAATCACTTCACCTAAGCGGCATGGCCAGAAACCAACATTGAATGACCGTGACCTTCGATCCCTCAGACGGCACTGTATCAAAAACCGACATCAATCTCTAAAAGAGATCTCCACATGGGCTCAGGAACACTTCAGAAAACCACTGTCACTAAATACAGTTTGTCGCTACGTCTGAAAGTGCAAGTTAAAGCCCTACTATGCAAAGCGAAGGCCATTTATCAACAACATCCAAAAACGCCGCCGGCTTCTCTGGGCCCGAGATCATCTAAGATGGACTGATGCAAAGTGGAAATGTGTTCTGTGGTCTGACGAGTCCACATTTCAAATTGTTTTTGGAAATATTCCACATCGTGTCAGGCGGACCAAAGGGAAAGCAAACCATCCGGACTGTTATTGACGCAAAGTTCAAAAGCCAGCATCTGTGATGGTATGGGGGTGCATTAGTGCCCAAGGCATGGGTAACTTACACATCTGTGAAGGCACCATTAATGCTGAAAGGTACATACAGGTTTTGGAACAACATATGCTGCCATCTAAGCCCTTTCTTTTTCATGGACGCCCCTGCTTATTTCAGCAAGACAATGCCAAGCCATATTCAGCACGTGTTACAACTGCGTGGCTTCGTAAAAAAAGAGTGCGGGTACATTCCTAGCTCCCCTGCAGTCCAGACCTGTCTCCCATTGAAAATGTGTGGCGCATTATGAAGCGTAAAATACGACAGCGGAGGCTCCGGACTGTTGAACGACCGAAGCTCTACATAAAACAAGAATGGGAAAGAATTCCACTTTCAAAGCTTCAACAATTAGTTTCCTCAGTTCCCAAACGTTTATTGGGTGTTGTTAAAAGAAAAGGTAATGTAACACAATGGTGAACATGCCCTTTCCCAACTACTTTGGCACGTGTTGCAGCCATCAAATTCTAAGGTAATTATTGTTTGCAAAAAAAAAATTAAGTTTATGAGTTTGAACATCAAATATCTTGTCTTTGTAATGCATTTAATTAAATATGGGTTGAAAAGGATTTGCATTGTATTCCGTTTATATTTACATCCAACACAATTTCCCAACTCATATGGAAACAGGGTTTGTACCTTAGCTAGTCTCGCCTCTGGCTACCACCTGCAGTCCAACATCCAGACGAAGCAAGTCAACCAAGACCTGGAAGCCACCATATAGTGTGTCTGCCGTCAACAACCTTCACCGTCAGCCTTCACCTGTTCTCTCAATCCTCCTTGGATTAAATACGCCCAGTACTCCCTCTTCAGTTAGCCAGAGGGTTCCCTGCATTCCACGCCATTTATTGTTTTCAACCACCTCATTTCCCAGCTTTGGAATCACAGTCTACTGTGCCGTGTGTGGCCGCCAGCCTACACTGAGCCCGCTTGGCCTGGCGCAACACCTGAGGAACACTGTCCCGCACAGCGAAACGCAAAAAGATTCTGGCCAATCAACACCGCATTCCCGTACCCGAATACAAGCCGGAACAAGGAGTATGGTGTCTTGCATTTACGGATAAATTTACTGTCAAGAAACTTTGGAATCCTTGAAGTGTATTGTTGTCTGATAAAGATTTACCACTACAAACAGATTCACACATAAAAAAACGCTGGTACTGTACATTGGCCTATTTGTGGTGAAGCACATCATCTGTCCCGCCTCTCTCCAACTCTGCTTTCCATATTTCCTCAGGATATACTGTATCTTTCCTAAAAGCCTGTGGCACCCAGTGACTTGAGCCTTCTTGAATGCATCTTCTCCCTCCTAGATTTATCAATGGCCATCCTCCATTTTTGAGAAAAAGTATGTTGGACATGAGAAGAAGAGGCAAAGTATTCAAGTTCCTAGTGAAATAGGAGGGGCAATGCCCTGAAGACTACTGCAGGAACTCTCGGTCTATCACCCTCATCTCATATCTACTTACTGTTGTTTTGCGGAAAAGGTGGGTATGCGGACAGTTACCGTCCGTTAAAGGGGGTGTACGTTCTTGTTTTACTGCCTACTTTACCTGGCTCTGCTCACTGTCTTTTCCTAGTGGACCTAATTCCAGAAGAAGGCTTGAGCTCAATGCACACCTGACGGGAATCACTGGCTGACTGTGTTTTCTTATGTTATTTGCCCACAGCTGCCCGTTTCTTCTCCCGTGTCCTTCCTTGCGCATAGACCAGGCCGACATTCTCCACCGCACTCTTAATGCGTGTATTGTTTAAATATATATACAGTGGGGCAAAAAAGTATTCAGTCAGCCACCAATTGTGCAAGTTCTCCCACTTAAAATGATGACAGAGGTCTATAATTTTTATCATAGCTACACTTCAACTGTGAGAGACAGAATGTGAAAAAAAATCCAGGATTTCACATTGTAGGAATTTTAAAGAATTTATTTGTAAATTATGTTGGGAAATAAGTATTTGGTCAACCATTCAAACCTCACTGATGGAAGAAGGTTTTGGCTCAAAATCTCACGATACATGGCCTCATTCACTCTTTCCTTAACACGGATCAATCGTCCTGTCCCCTTAGTAGAAAAACAGCCCCAAAGCATGATGTTTCCACCCCCATGTTTCACAGTAGGTATGGTGTTCTTGGGATGTGACTTCAGTATTCTTCTTCCTCCAAACATGACGAGTTGAGTTTATACCAAAAAGTTCTATTTTGGTTTCATCTGACCACATGACATTCTCCCAATCCTCTGCTGTATCATCTATGTATCCATTTTGGTATAAACTCAACTTGTCGTGTTTGGAGGAAGAAGAATACTGAGTTGCATCACGAACACCATACCTACTGTGAAGCATGGGGGTGGAAACATCATGCTTTGGGGCTGTTTTTCTGCTAAAGTGACAGGACGATTGATCCATGTTAAGGAAAGAATGAATGGGGCCATGTCTCGTGAGATTTTGAGCCAAAACCTCCTTCCAACAGTGAGAGCTTTTAATGGTTGACCAAATATTTATTTTCCACCATAATTTACAAATAAATTCTTAAAAATTCCTACAATGTGAATTCCTGGATTTTTTTTCACATAATGTCTCTCACAATTGAAGTGTACCTTTGATGAAAATTACAGACCTCTGTCATCATTTTAAGTGGGAGAACTTGCACAATCGGTGGCTGACTAAATACATTTTTGCCTCACTGTACTTTGAACTGTGGTGCTCTGTTTCTTTCTGCCTTCCTCTTAAAAGATGACTGCAACATATTATTCATTATTAATAATCCTATTATAGGTGAATATGAAATACACAAAGTCTATGAACAGTGAAGCAACAATAATGAAAAGAAACCGTGAGGTGGGAAAACAGTAGAAACAACAGCTCTCATGAGTCACATAGGCAGGAACGGCGGCTGCGGACATTTGACAAACGACACTGAACAGTCACATTATTAGGTACACATGCAAATTGTACTAGATGCAAAACTATCAAAATAGTTATTTTCACTAAAAACACCTCATAAGTCAATATGACGTATTTTCAACACCAAAAGTAAACGTGTTTTTCTAATGATATATGTATATATATATGTATATATATATATATATGTATATATATGTATATGTATATGTATATATATATGTATATATATGTATATATATATGTATATGTATATGTAGGAGCCTAAATGCTGTTTAAGTTATTTTACATTTTATGGAAGGTGCTTTATGTTTATTCAGCCAAAAGGGGACTATTTACTTTATTTGCATGATAAGAAAATGTATATATTGAATGCTTAGAGTAATTATATAAAGCTCACTTTAATTGTAATTATTACATTTGTCAAAATGATTTTGATGACGTAACTGTTTTAAGTGCATATATGGCGGAAGGATCTGTGTGGTAAGGGGGTTTTTTGGACGCAAGGTGTCATGGGTAATTGCTGTCAGGTGCGGTGGAATCGAGCCACACAGTTTTTTGACCTCACTCATACTTATTCTCATTCATACTTTTTCTAACTAGTAGTGCAACAAACTCTCTTTATTTTGTCATTCATTTGTTCCCACATCGTGACTGTTTTATGTTTTGAATTATTAAGATCACAAGTAAACCATACAAACGAAGAAGAACGTCTGGAGTTTTGTTTTGTTGTTGCCGCAGCAAGCGGAGTGAATGTGATAGTAGAGGAGCGTCAAGCTTAAGGCTACTTTAGGAATCTACATTTTAGTCAAAAAACTTGCTCTTTGTGGAGTAAACGGAACGTGGAACTGCCTGACTGTAAAGGATCAAGAGGAACAAGCCTGCAAGAGGAGGTGACAGGTACGTGAGTGCACGCTGCTTGAAAGTGAACGAGAGAGAGAGAGAGAGCTCGTCCCGGTGCGACGCTGCGGCACATCGGCATTTTTATTGACTCGTTGTGGAAATATTGGCTTGTAATGGATGCACAAGACAGTGGAAAAAGGACAGTAAAAATGACCGAGAAGGCTGTAGAAATGCACAAGGTGAGAAAGATGCAGGCACGCAAGAGCTCACTGGCTCAATTGACTCGCTTGATGACGCAGATTGAGCACTTAATGGAGGAGGATGTTAATGTGGATGCTGTAAAAAATCAGCTTCGTGTGGACTTTAGTGGCTTGCAGCAAGAATTTTTGGATCTTAATGCTGATCTTCAGAAATTCATGTCTGAGGAGGAGTTTGTGGAAGATCAAAACAATTGGTTTGATCCAAAAAATAAAATGATGGAGGACTTTTTCTGGAAATGTGAGGAGTGGATGAAAGATGTTTTTAAGCGTGTTGAGCAAGCGGAAGAATGCAATAAACAAGTGTCACCTGCAGATAGTCGGTCTACATCAACAAAGAGGACAGCTAGAAGTCAAAGTAAAGCTGGATCACGAAGCAGAAGTTCATGTTCTTCATCTTCTGTCAGATTAAAGGCGGAAATGGAGCGTGTATCATTGAGAGCAAAGGCGGCAGCTTTACAAGAAAAGTTGGCCATAGAACAGGAAGAAGCTGCAATAAAAGCGCGAAAAGAAATGCATGCAATGCAAACAGCACTCGCTGAATGTGACGCTAAAATGGAAGTTTTACAAAACTATGAAAACACACAAGAAGAAGACAGTATCAATACAGCTGATAAAAAGGATGTTAGAAGACTTGCTAGTCCTAACACACAAGTACCACCACCCACTTTACCAACACGTAGCATTAAACATAATGCTCCCCCCACATCTATTCAAATGACTACATTTGCACCAAGGACTGAAATTATAGAACAACAGACATTAACACTTGATGGGCTTTGCCAAGCAGTATCTCAGCAAGCCAATGTCACAGAGTATCTCGTGAAGAGTCACAAGGCATCTCTACTTCCACCTCTTTCCATTCCAACATTCAAGGGTGACCCCCTGGAATACAAATCTTTTATTGGGGCCATAGAACATGGAATTGAAAGCCGCACAAGTGACAACCGGGATTGTCTTCAATTTTTACTACAATATACAAGTGGACAACCACATGAGTTGGTAAAGAGCTGCATCCATATGGAATCTTCAGCAGGCTACACTAAAGCAAAACAAATGTTAAAGGAATTTTTTGGTGATGACTTTAAGATAGCCAAAGCCTACATAACAGAAGCCATGGAGTGGCCAACAATCAAGCCAGAAGACGGTGTTGCCCTTCAGTCCTTTGCATTATTCCTCACAGGCTGCTCTAACACAATGACAGACATTACCTACATGGAGGACTTGGACAACACAGCCAATATAAAGGCACTGGTAAACAAACTTCCATATAAACTCAGAGAACCTTGGAGGAAGTTTGCATGCGACTTACAAGAAAGAACAAAGACAAGAGTTAAGTTTAAGGATTTTGTGGACTTTGTAAACCGGCAAGTCAAGTATCTTTTGAACCCGCTTTATGGGAACATAAAAGAAACCACCATGAACACGAAAGATTCTGTGAGACAAAAAATAAAACCACAATATGTAGAAACCCTCAAACCAAAAAAGGTGTTTACAACAGTCGTTGTGCCCCCCAAGACAGAAAATGATAACTACATCATAACAAAAACACGAACAGTGTTGGTGGACAGAAAACCTTGTGTTTATTGTAATGGAGAGCAACACAGCCTCACAGTTTGCAAGAAATTCAAGAGCAAGCTCCACAAAGACAAGATTGACTTCTTGAGAAGCAAAGGTGTGTGTTTTGCATGTTTAAAGCATGGACATATGAGTAGTAGCTGCAAACAAAAACTTCAATGTCAAGAATGCTCGAGACTGCATCCCACATTATTACACATTGGTCATAAAGACTCCAGAGAAGAAACCGGAAAGGACAATTGTGAACAGCGATCAATATCAAGTGCCATTGTACAAACAACTGAAACCTGTGGTGTCACTGGGGCCGGTAGAGAAGATTGTGTTCTTTCGATTCTTCCAGTGTACATCAAGGCACAGAAAGGAACCAAGACAGTGCTCACGTATGCCTTTCTGGACCCAGGTAGTTCAGCTACTTTTGCCACAGAGTCACTGATAAACCAACTGAATGTGAGTGGACGCAATGTAAACATTTCATTGCGAACAATGGGAAATGACACTGTTGTGAACACAAGCATCGTGACTGGTTTGGAAATCAGCAGCTTGGACGGAAAAGAGTTTGTGGAACTAAAGGAAGTTTATTCACAGAAAGACATTCCTGTCTCTAAGGACAATATTCCCCGACAAGAGGATATTGATAGGTGGCCACACCTAAAGGAGGTGAGAATACCTAAAATTCAAGCCAAGATTGGATTACTCATCGGAGTAAACGTTCCCAAAGCGATGGAGCCACTGCAAGTGGTTAAAAGTGTGGATAATGGACCATACGCTGTGAGAACAATGCTAGGCTGGACAGTAAATGGACCACTCGGAGGTGGAAGTGACAGAACTGCAATTGACAAATGGACAGGAATTACTGCAAACAGGATCTCAGTGGTGAAGCTTGAGGAGCTTTGGCAGCTGCAGTTCAAGCACGACTTTCCTGATGCAGGACAAAATGAAAACATTGAGATGTCCAGGGACGACCATCAGTTTATCAGTATGATGTCTCAAACTGCAGTACTAAAAGATGGCCACTACAATATTTGCCTTCCAGTGAAGAAGAAGCCTTTGTCTATGCCAAATAACAGGGCAATTGCGGAGCAACGTGCACTGAACCTACGGAAGAGATTTTCGAGAGACGTCAAGTTTCACCAAGAGTACGTGGCGTTCATGGATGACCTTTTAAGAAAAGGTTACGCAGTAAAGCTTGAAAGTGAAGAGCGCAAATCTGCTGAGGGGCGAACATGGTATCTGCCTCACCATGGAGTAAGACATCCAACCAAACAGAAGTTGCGTGTTGTCTTCGACTGCGGCGCAAGCTTTCAAGGTACTTCATTAAACCAACAGCTTCTGCAGGGACCTGACCTCACCAGCTCACTATTAGGAGTCCTTATAAGATTTCGCCAGGAGTCTGTGGCGGTTATGGCGGACGTGGAAGCCATGTTCCATCAGGTTGGAGTAAGCGATGAAGACACTGATCTCCTGAGGTTTCTTTGGTGGCCTGATGGAAACTACGAGCTGGATCTCGTTGAACACAAGATGCTAGTTCACATTTTCGGCGCGACATCATCACCAAGTGTTGCAACCTTTGCACTTCAAAAATGTGCAACAGACTTTGTGGATGAGTTTGGACAGGATACGGCAAGGTCTGTCAACAAGAA